>NC_060883.1:10216005-10459844 GCF_021901495.1 Neodiprion virginianus | reverse complement strand
TATATATATATATATATATATAATATATATATATATATATATATATATATATATATATATATATATATATATATATATATATATATATATATATATATATATATATATATATATATATATATATATATATATATATAGTATTATATATATATATATATATATATATATATATATATATATATATATATATATATATATATATTATATATATATATATATATATATATATATATATATATATATATATATATATATATATATATATATATATAGTATATATATATATATATATAGTATATATATATATATATATATATATATATATATATATATTATATATATATATATATTATATATATATATATATATATATATATATATATATATATATATATATATATATATATATATATATATATATATATATATATATATATATAATATATATATATATATATATATATATATATATATATATATATATATATATATATATATATATATATTTATATATATAATATGTATGTATATATACGTATGTATATTATAATTTTTTTATTTACTTTCAAAAAATGGGAGATTGAAAAAAAAAAAAATTTTTTCCACAATATTTCAATTTTTTAAAATTATGTATAATTATCAGAAAAATCTTGAATATTTTTAATTATTCGCTCATTTTTTATTTCATTCAATTTTTTTATAATTTTTTCCACTCACAATCATTTTTTATTTTATTACATTATTCACCTTAATTACCTTCATTTATATTCCATTATATTAATGTATAATATAAATATATATAAATATATATATACATATATATGTATATAAATATATATATATATATATATATATATATATATATATATATATGTATGTATATATACATATGTTTATTATAATTTTCAATATACTTTTAAAAAATGGGAAATTGAAAAAAAAAAAATTTTTCTTACATTATTTCAATTTTTTCAAAATTATGTATAATTATTGGAAGAATCCTGAATATATTTATTTATTCGCATATTTTTTATTTTATTTCATTTTTTTTATAATTCTTTCCATTCACTATCATTTTTTATTTTATCACATTAGTTACCTCAATTACCTCCATTTATATTTTATTAATGTGTAATATAAATATATATAAATATATATATACATATATATGTATATATATATATATATATATATATATGTATATGATATATATATATGAAATTATGTATAATTATTAGAAAAATCCTGAATATTTTCAATTATTCGCATATTTTTTATTTTATTTCATTCTTTTATAATTTTTTCCATTCACAATCATTCTTTATTTTATTACATTATTCACCTCAAATACCTTCATTTATATTCTATTATATTAATGTATAATATAAATATATATGAATATATATATACATATATATATATATATATATATATATATATGTGTATATATATATATATATATATATATATATATGTGTATATATATATATATATATATATATATATATATATATATATATATATATATATATATATATATATACATATATATGTATATATATATTCATATATATTTATATTATACATTAATATAATAGAATATAAATGAAGGTATTTGAGGTGAATAATGTAATAAAATAAAGAATGATTGTGAATGGAAAAAATTATAAAAGAATGAAATAAAATAAAAAATATGCGAATAATTGAAAATATTCAGGATTTTTCTAATAATTATACATAATTTCATATATATATATATATACATATATATATATATATATATATATATATACATATATATGTATATATATATTTATATATATTTATATTATACATTAATATAATAAAATATAAATGAAGGTAATTGAGGTAAATAATGTAATAAAATAAAAAATGATTGTGAATGGAAAAAATTATAAAAAAATGAAATAAAAAAAAAAATAAGCGAATAATCAAAAATATTTAGGATTTTTCTGATAATTATACATAATTTTAAAAAATTGAAATATTGCGGAAAAAATTTTTTTATTTCAATTTCCTTTTTTTTAGCAGTAAATTGAAAATTATAATATACTCGTACATATATATAGTCATATATATATGTATATATATATATATATATATATATATGTAAATACATATGTATATATATATATATATATATATATATATATATACATATATTTATTAATATATATATGTATATTATAATTTTCAATTTACGTAAAAATAGAGGGAAATTGTGAAAAAAAAAATTTTTCTTACATTATTTCAATTTTTTAAAATTATGTATAATTATTAGGAAAATCCTAAGTATTTCTAATTATCCGCTAATTTATTATTCTATTTCAATTTTTTAAAATTTCTTTCATTCATAATCATTTTTCATTTCATTACATTATTGACCTTAATTACCTTCATTTATATTCTATTACATTGATTTATAATATAAATATATATGAATATATATGTATATATATACATATATATGCCCCTCTCACGCGACTCTGACCGCGCTTGCGTCTCATCCCCTCAGCCGGGCATCCACCGTGGGACGTCGCGCATTGCCTTTTGCCCAACCTAGACCGAGCTTGACGCATGTCTTGACGGCCTCCGATATACTGTTGGAAGCCCTGCATGATGACCTTCAGCTGCACACTGACTGTGGCCGGGTCGATGAGACGCCCTCACGGATCGACTCTGGGACGTCGCGCGCCGCCTGTTGCTTGACTCCGACCGCGCTCGTGTTTAGTCCCCTCCGCCGCGGATTGACTCTAGAACGTCACGCGTTGCTTTTTATGCGACTTCCACCGTCCTTGTCGCATGTGCTATGGACATCAAATCGACCGCCGAAAGCCCTGAGTTGCCTTCAGCTCGATTTACGTCATGCTCGTGTCGAATCGACGCCGCCGCGAATCGACCCTGGGACGACGCGCATTGCCTTTTGCTTGACTGTGACCGTGCCCAACACGTGTTCCCACGGCCTCTGATCGAATGCGGGAGGCCATCCAACGCCTCCTGCTCCACCATGACGATGCTCGTGTCCAGTCCATATTGCCACCGATCGACTCTGGGACGACGCGCATTGCCTTTTGCTTGACTTTGACCGTGCCTCACACGCGTCCACTCAGCCTCTGATCGACTGCGGGACGCTGAACGTCGCGCTCCGCTATACTCCGACGATGCTTGTGTCGAGTCCCCAATCCCACCGATCGACTCTGGGACGACGCGCATTGCCTTTTGCTTGACTGTGACCGTGCCTCACGCAAGTCCCCACTGCCTCCGATCGACTCAGGGACGACGCGCATTGCCTTTAGCTCGTCTGTGACCGTGCCTAACACGTGTCCTCACGGCCTTTGATCGACTGCGGGACGCCAACCGTCGCCCTCCGCTTCACTCCGACACTGCCCGTGTCGAGTCCCAACTCCCACCGATTGACTGAGGGACGACGCGCATTGCCTTCTGCTCGACTGTGACCGTCCCTAACACGTGTCCTTACGGCATCAGATCGACTGCGGGACACCCTCCAACGCCTCCTGCTCCCTTCAACGATGCTCGGGTCAAGACAACACTGCCGTGAATCGACGCGGGGATGACGCGCATCGCCTTTTTCTCGACTGGGACCGTGCCTAACACGTGTCGATACGGCCTCGGATCGACTTCGGGACGCCCTTTAACGCCCTCTGCTCCACTCTAGCGATGCTCGTGTCCAGTCCTTACTGCCACTGATCGACTCTGGGACGACGCGCATTGCCTTTTGCTCGACTGTGACCGTGCCTAACACGTGTCGCTAAGGCCTCGGATCAACTGCGGGACGCCCTCCAACGCCACCTGCTCCACTTTAACGATGCTCGTGTCGAGTCCCCACTCCCTCCGATCGACTCTGGGACGACGCGCATTGCCTTTTCCTCGACTGTGACCGTGCCTAACACGTGTCCCTACGGCCCCCTATCGACTGCGGGAAGCCCTTCAACGCCTCTCGCTTCACTCTAACGATGCTCGTGTCGGGTACCTACAGCCACCGATCAACTCTAGTGCGACGCGCATTGCCTTTTGCTAGACTGCAACCGTGCCTAACGCGTGTCCTCACGGCTTCCGATCGACGTCGAGACGCTCATCAACACCTCCCGCTTCACTCCAACGATGCACGTGTCGGGTCCCCACTGCCACCGATCGACTCAGCGACAACGCGCATTGCCTTCTGCTCGACTGTGACCGTCCCTAACACGTGTCCTCGCGGCATCAGATCGACTGCGGGACACCCTCCAACGCCTCCTGCTCCCTTTGACGATGCTCGGGTCAAGTCAACACTGCCGTGAACCAACGCGGGGACGACGCGCATTGCCTTTTGCTCGACTGTGACCGTGCCTGACGCGTGTCCACACGGCCCCCTATCGACTGCGGGAAGCCCTTCAACGCCTCTCGCTTTACTCTAACGATGCTCGTGTCGTGTCCCTACTGCCGCCGATCGACTCTAGTGCGACGCGCATTGCCTTTTGCTAGACTGCAACCGTGCCTAACGCGTGTCACTACCGCCTCAGATCGACTGCGGGACGCCCTCCAACGCCCCCTGCTCCACTCTAACGATGCTCGGGTCAAGTCAACACTGACGTGAACCGACGCGGGGATGACGCGCATTGCCTTTTTCTCGACTGGGACCGTGCCTAACACGTGTCGGATACGGCCTCGGATCGACTTCGGGACGCCCTTTAACGCTCTCTGCTCCACTCTAGCGATGCTTGTGTCCAGTCCTTACTGCCACTGATCGACTCTCGGACGACGCGCATTGCCTTTTGCTCGACTGTGACTGTGCCTAACACGTGTCGCCACGGCCACGGGTCAACTGCGGGACGCCCTCCAACGCCACCTGCTTCACTCTAACCATGCTCGTGTCGAGTCCCCACTCCCACCGATCGACTCTGGGACGACGCGCATTGCCTTTCGCTCGACTGTGACCGTGCGTAACACGGGTCCCTACGGCCTCAGATCGACTGCGGGACACCCACCGACGCCTCCTGCTCCACTCCAACGATGCTTGTGTCGGGTCCCAACTCCCACCAATCGACTCTGGATTGACGCGCATTGTCTTTTGCCCGACTGTGACCGTGCCTGACGCGTGTCCACACGGCCCCCTATCGACTGCGGGAAGCCCTTCAACGCCTCTCGCTTTACTCTAACGATGCTCGTGTCGTGTCCCTACTGCCGCCGATCGACTCTAGTGCGACGCGCATTGCCTTTTGCTAGACTGCAACCGTGCCTAACGCGTGTCCCCACGGCTTCCGATTGACTGCGGGAGGCCATCCAACGCCTCCTGCTCCACTCTGACGATGCTCGCGTCAAGTCCACATTGCCACCGATCGACTCTGGGACGACGCGCATTGCCTTTTGCTCGACTGTGACCGTGCCCAACACGTGTTCCCACGGCCTCCGATCGACTGTGGGACGACGCGCATTGCCATCTGCTCGACTGTGACCGTGCCCAACACTCGTCCCCACGGCCTCAGATCGACTGCGGGACGCCCTTCAACACCTCCCGCTGCACTCCAACAATGCACGTGTCGGGTTCCCACTGACACCGATCACTCATGGACGACGCGCATTGCCTCTCGCTCGACTGTGACCGTGCCTAACACGTGTCCCCACGGCCTCAGATCGACTGCGGGACGCCCTTCAACACCTCCCGCTGCACTCCAACAATGCACATGTCGGGTTCCCACTGCCACCGATCGACTCATGGACGACGCGCATTGCCTTTCGCTCGACTGTGACCGTGCCTAACACGTGTCCTCACGGCCTCAGATCGACTGCGGGACGCCCTCCAGCGCCTTTTGCTCCACTCTAACGATGCTCGTGTCGAGTCCCCACTGCCACCATTCGACTCAGGATTGACGCGCATTGTCTTTTGCCCGACTGTGACCGTGCCTGACGCGTGTCCACACGGCCCCCTATCGACTGCGGGAAGCCCCTCAACGCCTCTCGCTTCACTCTAGCGATGCTTGTGTCCAGTCCTTATTGCCTCCGATCGACTCTGGGACGACGCGCATAGCCTTTTGCTCGACTGCGACCGTGCCCATCACGAGTCCCCACTGCCTCTGATCGACTCTGGGTCGACGCGCATAGCCTTTTGCTCGACTGTGACCGTGCCCAACACGTGTCCCCACGGCCTCAGATCGACTGCGCGACGCCCTTCAACACCTTCCGCTGCGCTCCAACAATGCACGTGTCGGGTCCCCACTGCCTCCGATCGACTCTGGGACGACGCGCATCGCCTTTTCCTCGACTGTGACCGTGCCTAACACGTGTCCCTACGGCCCCCTATCGACTGCGGGAAGCCCTTCAACGCCTCTTGCTTCACTCTGACGATGCTCGTGTCGGGTCCCTACTGCCACCGATCGACTCCAGTGCGACGCGCATTGCCTTTTGCTAGACTGCAAACGTGCCTAACGCGTGTCCCCACATCTTCCGATCGACGTCGAGACGCTCATCAACACCTCCCGCTTCACTCCTACGATGCACGTGTCAGGTCCCCGCAGCCACCGATCGACTCGGCGACAACGCGCATTGCCTTCTGCTCGACTGTGACCGTCCCTAACACGTGTCCTCACGGCATCAGATCGACTGCGGGACACCCTCCAACGCCTTCTGCTCCCTTTAACGATGCTCGGGTCAAGTCAACACTGCCGTGAACCAACGCGGAAATGACGCGAATTGCCTTATTCTCGACTGGGACCGTGCCTAACACGTGTCGATACGGCCTCGGATCGACTTCGGGACGCCCGTTAACGCTCTCTGCTCCACTCTAGCGATGCTTGTGTCCAGTCCTTCCTGCCACTGATCGACTCTGGGACGACGCGCATTGCCTTTTGCTCGACTGTGACCGTGCCCAACACGTGTTCCCACGGCCTCTGATCGACTGTGGGACGACGCGCATTGCCATCTGCTCGACTGTGACCGTGCCCAACACGTGTCCCCACGGCCTCAGATCGACTGCGGGACGCCCTTCAACACCTCCCGCTGCACTCCAACAATGCACGTGTCGGGTTCCCACTGACACCGATCACTCATGGACGACGCGCATTGCCTCTCGCTCGACTGTGACCGTGCCTAACACGTGTCCCCACGGCCTCAGATCGACTGCGGGACGCCCTTCAACACCTCCCGCTTCACTCCAACGATGCACGTGTCGGGTCCCCACCGCCACCGATCGACTCAGGGACAACGCGCATTGCCTTTTGCTTGACTTTGACTGTGCCTAACACGTGACCACACAGCCTTTGATCGACTGCGGGACGCCCTCCAGCGCCTCTTGCTCCACTCTAACGATGCTCGTGTCGAGTCCCCACTGCCACCAATCGACTCTGGATTGACGCGCATTGTCTTTTGCCCGACTGTGACCGTGCCTGACGCGTGTCCACACGGCCCCCTGTCGACTGCGGGAAGCCCCTCAACGCCTCTCGCTTCACTCTAGCGATGCTTGTGTCCAGTCCTTACTGCCTCCGATCGACTCTAGGACGACGCGCTTAGCCTTTTGCTCGACTGCGACCGTGCCCATCACGAGTCCCCACTGCCTCCGATCGACTCTGGGTCGACGCGCATAGCCTTTTGCTCGACTGTGACCGTGCCCAACACGTGGCCCCACGGCCTCAGATCGACTGCGGGACGCCCTTCAACACCTTCCGCTGCGCTCCAACAATGCACGTGTCGGGTCCCTACTGCCTCCGATCGACTCAGCGACAACGCGCATTGCCTTCTGCTTGACTGTGACCGTCCCTAACACGTGTCCTCACGGCATCAGATCGACTGCGGGACACCCTCCAACGCCTCCTGCTCCCTTTAATGATGCTCGGGTCAAGTCAACACTGCCGTGAACCAACGCGGGGATGACGCGCATTGCCTTTTTCTCGACTGGGACCGTGCCTAACACGTGTCGATACGGCCTCGGATCGACTTCGGGACGCCCTTTAACGCTCTCTGCTCCACTCTAGCGATGCTTGTGACCAGTCCTTCCTGCCACTGATCGACTCTGGGACGACGCGCATTGCCTTTTGCTCGACTGTGACCGTGCCCAACACGTGTCCCCACGGCCTCAGATCGACTGCGGGACGCCCTTCAACACCTCCCGCTTCACTCCAACGATGCTCGTGTCGTGTCCCTACTGCCGCCGATCGACTCTAGTGCGACGCGCATTGCCTTTTGCTAGACTGCAACCGTGCCTAACGCGTGTCCCCACGGCTTCCGATCGACTGCGGGAGGCCATCCAACGCCTCCTGCTCCACTCTGACGATGCTCGTGTCAAGTCCACATTGCCACCGATCGACTCTGGGACGACGCGCATTGCCTTTTGCTCGACTGTGACCATGCCCAACACGTGTCACTACCGCCTCAGATCGACTGCGAGACGCCCACCAACGCCCCCTGCTCCTCTCTAACGATGCTCGGGTCAAGTCAACACCGCCGTGAACCGACGCGGGGATGACGCGCATTGCCTTTTTCTCGACCGGGACCGTGCCTAACACGTGTCGGATACGGCCTCGGATCGACTTCGGGACGCCCTTTAACGCTCTCTGCTCCACTCTAGCGATGCTTGTGTCCAGTCCTTACTGCCACTGATCGACTCTAGGACGACGCGCATTGCCTTTTGCTTGACTGTGACCGTGCCTAACACGTGTCGCCACGGCCACGGATCAATCGCGGGACGCCCTCCAACGCCACCTGCTTCACTCTAACCATGTTCGTGTCGAGTCCCCACTCCCACCGATCGACTCTGGGACGACGCGCATTGCCTTTCGCTCGACTGTGACCGTGCCGAACACGTGTCCCTACGGCCTTAGATCGACTGCGGGACACCCACCGACGCCTCCTGCTCCACTCCAACGATGCTCGTGTCGGGTCCTAACTCCCACCAATCGACTCTGGATTGACGCGCATTGTCTTTTGCCCGACTGTGACCGTGCCTGACGCGTGTCCACACGGCCCCCTATCGACTGCGGGAAGCCCCTCAACGCCTCTCGCTTCACTCTAGCGATGCTTGTGTCCAGTCCTTACTGCCTCCGATCGACTCTGGGACGACGCGCATAGCCTTTTGCTCGACTGCGACCGTGCCCATCACGAGTCCCCACTGCCTCCGATCGACTCTGGGTCGACGCGCATAGCCTTTTGCTCGACTGTGACCGTGCCCAACACGTGGCCCCACGGCCTCAGATCGACTGCGGGACGCCCTTCAACACCTTCCGCTGCGCTCCAACAATGCACGTGTCGGGTCCCCACTGCCACCAATCGACTCTGGATTGACGCGCATTGTCTTTTGCCCGACTGTGACCGTGCCTGACGCGTGTCCACACGGCCCCCTATCGACTGCGGGAAGCCCTTCGACGCCTCTCGCTTTACTCTAACGATGCTCGTGTCGTGTCCCTACTGCCGCCGATCGACTCTAGTGCGACGCGCATTGCCTTTTGCTAGACTGCAACCGTGCCTAACGCGTGTCCCCACGGCTTCCGATCGACTGCGGGAGGCCATCCAACGCCTCCTGCTCCACTCTGACGATGCTCGTGTCAAGTCCACATTGCCACCGATCGACTCTGGGACGACGCGCATTGCCTTTTGCTCGACTGTGACCGTGCCCAAAACGTGTTCCCACGGCCTCCGATCGACTGTGGGACGACGCGCATTGCCATCTGCTCGACTGTGACCGTGCCCAACACGTGTCCCCACGGCCTCAGATCGACTGCGGGACGCCCTTCAACACCCCCCGCTGCACTCCAACAATGCACGTGTCGGGTTCCCACTGACACCGATCGACTCATGGACGACGCGCATTGCCTCTCGCTCGACTGTGACCGTGCCTAACACGTGTCCCCACGGCCTCAGATCGACTGCGGGACGCCCTTCAACACCTCCCGCTGCACTCCAACAATGCACGTGTCGGGTTCCCACTGCCACCGATCGACTCATGGACGACGCGCATTGCCTTTCGCTCGACTGTGACCGTGCCTAACACGTGTCCCCACGGCCTCAGATCGACTGCGGGACGCCCTCCAGCGCCTTTTGCTCCACTCTAACGATGCTCGTGTCGAGTCCCCACTGCCACCATTCGACTCAGGATTGACGCGCATTGTCTTTTGCCCGACTGTGACCGTGCCTGACGCGTGTCCACACGGCCCCCTATCGACTGCGGGAAGCCCCTCAACGCCTCTCGCTTCACTCTAGCGATGCTTGTGTCCAGTCCTTACTGCCTTCGATCGACTCTGGGACGACGCGCATAGCCTTTTGCTCGACTGCGACCGTGCCCATCACGAGTCCCCACTGCCTCCGATCGACTCTGGGTCGACGCGCATAGCCTTTCGCTCGACTGTGACCGTGCCCAACACGTGTCCCCACGGCCTCAGATCGACTGCGGGACGCCCTTCAACACCTTCCGCTGCGCTCCAACAATGCACGTGTCGGGTCCCCACTGCCACCGATCGACTCAGGGACGACGCGCATTGCCTTTTGCTCGACTGTGACCGTGCCTAACACGTGTCCCCACGGCCTCTGATCGACTGCGGGACGCCCTTCAACACCTCCTGCTTCACTCCAACGATGCACGTGTCGGGTCCCTACTGCCACCGAACGACTCGAGGACGACGCGCATCGCCTTTTGCCCGACCATGACCGTGCCCAACACGAGTCCCTACTGCCTCCGATCGACTCTGGGACGACGCGCATCGCCTTCTGCTCGAC
Source organism: Neodiprion virginianus (assembly GCF_021901495.1). Lineage (NCBI taxonomy): Eukaryota > Metazoa > Arthropoda > Insecta > Hymenoptera > Diprionidae > Neodiprion > Neodiprion virginianus. The sequence continues at coordinate 10,449,125 of NC_060883.1, read as the reverse complement.
TGTGACCGTGCCAAACACGAGTCCCTACTGCCTCCGATCGACTCTGGGACGACGCGCATTGCCTTTTGCTCGACTGTGACCGTGCCCATCACGAGTCCCCACTGCCTCCGATCGACTCTGGGTCGACGCGCATTGCCTTTTGCTCGACTGTGACCGTGCCCCACACGTGTTCTCACGGCCTCTGATCGACTGCGGGACGCCCTCCAACGCCACCTGCTCCACTCTAACCATGCTCGTGTCGAGTCCCCACTCCCACCGATCGACTCTGGGACGACGCGCATTGCCTTTCGCTCGACTGTGACCGTGCCTAACACGTGTCCCCACGGCTTCCGATCGACGTCGAGACGCTCATCAACACCTCCCGCTCCACTCTGACGATGCTCGTCTCGTGTCCCCACTGCCTCCGATCGACTCTGGGACGACGCGCATTGCCTTTTCCTCGACTGTGACCGTGCCTAACACGTGTCCCTACGGCCCCCTATCGACTGCGGGAAGCCCTTCAACGCCTCTTGCTTCACTCTAACGATGCTCGTGTCGGGTCCCTACTGCCACCTATCGACTCTAGTGCGACGCGCATTGCCTTTTGCTAGACTGCAACCGTGCCTAACGCGTGTCCCCACGGCTTCCGATCGACGTCGAGACGCTCATCAACACCTCCCGCTTCACTCCTACGATGCACGTGTCGGGTCCCCACTGCCACCGATCGACTCGGCGACAACGCGCATTGCCTTCTGCTCGACTGTGACCGTCCCTAACACGTGTCCTCACGGCATCAGATCGACTGCGGGACACCCTCCAACGCCTCCTGCTCCCTTTAACGATGCTCGGGTCAAGTCAACACTGCCGTGAATCGACGCGGGGATGACGCGCATTGCCTTTTTCTCGACTGGGACCGTGCCTAACACGTGTCGATACGGCCTCGGATCAACTTCGGGACGCCCTCTAACGTTCTCTGCTCCACTCTAGCGATGCTCGTGTCCAGTCCTTACTGCCACTGATCGACTCTCGGACGACGCGCATTGCCTTTTGCTCGACTGTGACCGTGCCTAACACGTGTCGCCTAGGCCTCGGATCAACTGCGTGACGCCCCCCAACGCCTCCTGCTCCACTTTAACGATTCTCGTGTCGAGTCCCCACTCCCTCCGATCGACTCTGGGACGACGCGCATTGCCTTTTCCTCGACTGTGACCGTGCCTAACACGTGTCCCTACGGCCCCCTATCGACTGCGGGACGCCCTTCAACGCCTCTCGCTTCACTCTAACGATGCTCGTGTCGGGTCCCTACTGCCACCGATCGACTCTAGAGCGACGCGCATTGCCTTTTGCCAGACTGCAACCGTGCCTAACGCGTGTCCCCTAGGCTTTCGATCGACGTCGAGACGCTCATCAACACCTCCCGCTTCACTCCAACGATGCACGTGCCGGGTCCCCACTGCCACCGATCGACTCAGCGACAACGCGCATTGCCTTCTGCTTGACTGTGACCGTCCCTAACACGTGTCCTCACGGCATCAGATCGACTGCGGGACACCCTCCAACGCCTCCTGCTCCCTTTAACGATGCTCGGGTCAAGTCAACACTGCCGTGAACCAACGCGGGGATGACGCGCATTGCCTTTTTCTCGACTGGGACCGTGCCTAACACGTGTCGATACGGCCTCGGATCGACTTCGGGACGCCCTTTAACGCTCTCTGCTCCACTCTAGCGATGCTAGTGTCCAGTCCTTCCTGCCACTGATCGACTCTGGGACGACGCGCATTGCCATTTGCTCGACTGTGACCGTGCCCAACGCGTGTTCCCACGGCCTCTGATCGACTCTGGGACGACGCGCATCGCCTTCTGCTCGACTGTGACCGTGCCAAACACGAGTCCCTACTGCCTCCGATCGACTCTGGGACGACGCGCATTGCCTTTTGCTCGACTGTGACCGTGCCCATCACGAGTCCCCACTGCCTCCGATCGACTCTGGGTCGACGCGCATTGCCTTTTGCTCGACTGTGACCGTGCCCAACACGTGTTCTCACGGCCTCTGATCGACTGCGGGACGCCCTCCAACGCCACCTGCTCCACTCTAACCATGCTCGTGTCGAGTCCCCACTCCCACCGATCGACTCTGGGACGACGCGCATTGCCTTTCGCTCGACTGTGACCGTGCCTAACACGTGTCCCCACGGCTTCCGATCGACGTCGAGACGCTCATCAACACCTCCCGCTCCACTCTGACGATGCTCGTCTCGTGTCCCCACTGCCTCCGATCGACTCTGGGACGACGCGCATTGCCTTTTCCTCGACTGTGACCGTGCCTAACACGTGTCCCTACGGCCCCCTATCGACTGCGGGAAGCCCTTCAACGCCTCTTGCTTCACTCTAACGATGCTCGTGTCGGGTCCCTACTGCCACCGATCGACTCTAGTGCGACGCGCATTGCCTTTTGCTAGACTGCAACCGTGCCTAACGCGTGTCCCCACGGCTTCCGATCGACGTCGAGACGCTCATCAACACCTCCCGCTTCACTCCTACGATGCACGTGTCGGGTCCCCACTGCCACCGATCGACTCGGCGACAACGCGCATTGCCTTCTGCTCGACTGTGACCGTCCCTAACACGTGTCCTCACGGCATCAGATCGACTGCGGGACACCCTCCAACGCCTCCTGCTCCCTTTAACGATGCTCGGGTCAAGTCAACACTGCCGTGAATCGACGCGGGGATGACGCGCATTGCCTTTTTCTCGACTGGGACCGTGCCTAACACGTGTCGATACGGCCTCGGATCAACTTCGGGACGCCCTCTAACGTTCTCTGCTCCACTCTAGCGATGCTCGTGTCCAGTCCTTACTGCCACTGATCGACTCTCGGACGACGCGCATTGCCTTTTGCTCGACTGTGACCGTGCCTAACACGTGTCGCCTAGGCCTCGGATCAACTGCGTGACGCCCCCCAACGCCTCCTGCTCCACTTTAACGATTCTCGTGTCGAGTCCCCACTCCCTCCGATCGACTCTGGGACGACGCGCATTGCCTTTTGCTCGACTGTGACCATGCCCAACACGTGTCACTACCGCCTCAGATCGACTGCGGGACGCCCTCCAACGCCCCCTGCTCCTCTCTAACGATGCTCGGGTCAAGTCAACACCGCCGTGAACCGACGCGGGGATGACGCGCATTGCCTTTTTCTCGACCGGGACCGTGCCTAACACGTGTCGGATACGGCCTCGGATCGACTTCGGGACGCCCTTTAACGCTCTCTGCTCCACTCTAGCGATGCTTGTGTCCAGTCCTTACTGCCACTGATCGACTCTAGGACGACGCGCATTGCCTTTTGCTCGACTGTGACCGTGCCTAACACGTGTCGCCACGGCCACGGATCAATCGCGGGACGCCCTCCAACGCCACCTGCTTCACTCTAACCATGTTCGTGTCGAGTCCCCACTCCCACCGATCGACTCTGGGACGACGCGCATTGCCTTTCGCTCGACTGTGACCGTGCCGAACACGTGTCCCTACGGCCTTAGATCGACTGCGGGACACCCACCGACGCCTCCTGCTCCACTCCAACGATGCTCGTGTCGGGTCCTAACTCCCACCAATCGACTCTGGATTGACGCGCATTGTCTTTTGCCCGACTGTGACCGTGCCTGACGCGTGTCCACACGGCCACCTATCGACTGCGGGAAGCCCCTCAACGCCTCTCGCTTCACTCTAGCGATGCTTGTGTCCAGTCCTTACTGCCTCCGATCGACTCTGGGACGACGCGCATAGCCTTTTGCTCGACTGCGACCGTGCCCATCACGAGTCCCCACTGCCTCCGATCGACTCTGGGTCGACGCGCATAGCCTTTTGCTCGACTGTGACCGTGCCCAACACGTGGCCCCACAGCCTCAGATCGACTGCGGGACGCCCTTCAACACCTTCCGCTGCGCTCCAACAATGCACGTGTCGGGTCCCTACTGCCTCCGATCGGCTCAGCGACAACGCGCATTGCCTTCTGCTTGACTGTGACCGTCCCTAACACGTGTCCTCACGGCATCAGATCGACTGCGGGACACCCTCCAACGCCTCCTGCTCCCTTTAACGATGCTCGGGTCAAGTCAACACTGCCGTGAACCAACGCGGGGATGACGCGCATTGCCTTTTTCTCGACTGGGACCGTGCCTAACACGTGTCGATACGGCCTCGGATCGACTTCGGGACGCCCTTTAACGCTCTCTGCTCCACTCTAGCGATGCTTGTGTCCAGTCCTTCCTGCCACTGATCGACTCTGGGACGACGCGCATTGCCTTTTGCTCGACTGTGACCGTGCCCAACACGTGTTCCCACGGCCTCTGATCGACTGTGGGACGACGCGCATTGCCATCTGCTCGACTGTGACCGTGCCCAACACGTGTCCCCACGGCCTCAGATCGACTGCGGGACGCCCTTCAACACCTCCCGCTTCACTCCAACGATGCACGTGTCGGGTCCCCACCGCCACCGATTGACTCAGGGACAACGCGCATTGCCTTTTGCTTGACTTTGACTGTGCCTAACACGTGTCCACACAGCCTTTGATCGACTGCGGGACGCCCTCCAGCGCCTCTTGCTCCACTCTAACGATGCTCGTGTCGAGTCCTTACTGCCTCCGATCGACTCTGGGACGACGCGCATAGCCTTTTGCTCGACTGCGACCGTGCCCATCACGAGTCCCCACTGCCTCCGATCGACTCTGGGTCGACGCGCATAACCTTTTGCTCGACTGTGACCGTGCCCAACACGTGTCCCCACGGCCTCAGATCGACTGCGGGACGCCCTTCAACACCTCCCGCTTCACTCCAACGATGCACGTGTCGGGTCCCCACCGCCACCGATTGACTCAGGGACAACGCGCATTGTCTTTTGCCCGACTGTGACCGTGCCTGACGCGTGTCCACACGGCCCCCTGTCGACTGCGGGAAGCCCGTCAACGCCTCTCGCTTCACTCTAGCGATGCTTGTGTCCAGTCCTTACTGCCTCCGATCGACTCTGGGACGACGCGCATAGCCTTTTGCTCGACTGCGACCGTGCCCATCACGAGTCCCCACTGCCTCCGATCGACTCTGGGTCGACGCGCATAACCTTTTGCTCGACTGTGACCGTGCCCAACACGTGGCCCCACGGCCTCAGATCGACTGCGGGACGCCCTTCAACACCTTCCGCTGCGCTCCAACAATACACGTGTCGGGTCCCTACTGCCTCCGATCGACTCTGGGACGACGCGCATCGCCTTCTGCTCGACTGTGACCGTGCCTAACGCGTGTCCCCACGGCTTCCGATCGACTGCGGGAGGCCATCCAACGCCTCCTGCTCCACTCTGACGATGCTCGTGTCAAGTCCACATTGCCACCGATCGACTCTGGGACGACGCGCATTGCCTTTTGCTCGACTGTGACCGTGCCCAACACGTGTTCCCACGGCCTCCGATCGACTGTGGGACGACGCGCATTGCCATCTGCTCGACTGTGACCGTGCCCAACACGTGTCCCCACGGCCTCAGATCGACTGCGGGACGCCCTTCAACACCTCCCGCTGCACTCCAACAATGCACGTGTCGGGTTCCCACTGACACCGATCGACTCATGGACGTCGCGCATTGCCTCTCGCTCGACTGTGACCGTGCCCAACACGTGTCCCCACGGCCTCAGATCGACTGCGGGACGCCCTTCAACACCTCCCGCTGCACTCCAACAATGCACGTGTCGGGTCCCCACCGCCACCGATTGACTCAGGGACAACGCGCATTGTCTTTTGCCCGACTGTGACCGTGCCTGACGCGTGTCCACACGGCCCCCTGTCGACTGCGGGAAGCCCGTCAACGCCTCTCGCTTCACTCTAGCGATGCTTGTGTCCAGTCCTTACTGCCTCCGATCGACTCTGGGACGACGCGCATAGCCTTTTGCTCGACTGCGACCGTGCCCATCACGAGTCCCCACTGCCTCCGATCGACTCTGGGTCGACGCGCATAACCTTTTGCTCGACTGTGACCGTGCCCAACACGTGGCCCCACGGCCTCAGATCGACTGCGGGACGCCCTTCAACACCTTCCGCTGCGCTCCAACAATACACGTGTCGGGTCCCTACTGCCTCCGATCGACTCTGGGACGACGCGCATCGCCTTCTGCTCGACTGTGACCGTGCCTAACGCGTGTCCCCACGGCTTCCGATCGACTGCGGGAGGCCATCCAACGCCTCCTGCTCCACTCTGACGATGCTCGTGTCAAGTCCACATTGCCACCGATCGACTCTGGGACGACGCGCATTGCCTTTTGCTCGACTGTGACCGTGCCCAACACGTGTTCCCACGGCCTCCGATCGACTGTGGGACGACGCGCATTGCCATCTGCTCGACTGTGACCGTGCCCAACACGTGTCCCCACGGCCTCAGATCGACTGCGGGACGCCCTTCAACACCTCCCGCTGCACTCCAACAATGCACGTGTCGGGTTCCCACTGACACCGATCGACTCATGGACGTCGCGCATTGCCTCTCGCTCGACTGTGACCGTGCCCAACACGTGTCCCCACGGCCTCAGATCGACTGCGGGACGCCCTTCAACACCTCCCGCTGCACTCCAACAATGCACGTGTCGGGTTCCCACTGCCACCGATCGACTCATGGACGACGCGCATTGCCTTTCGCTCGACTGTGACCGTGCCTAACACGTGTCCCCACGGCCTCGGATCGACTGCGGGACGCCCTCCAGCGCCTTTTGCTCCACTCTAACGATGCTCGTGTCGAGTCCCCACTGCCACCAATCGACTCTGGATTGACGCGCATTGTCTTTTGCCCGACTGTGACCGTGCCAAACACGTGTCCTCACGGCCTCAGATCGACTGCGGGACGCTAAACGTCGACCACCGCTTTACTCCGACGATGCTTGTGTCGAGTCCCCACACCCACCGACCGACTCTGGGACGACGCGCATTGCCCTTTGCTCGACTGTGACCGCGCCCAACTCGTGTCCCGACGGCCACAGATCGACCGCGAGACGCCCTCCAGCGCCTTTTGCTCTACTCTAACGATGCTCGTGTCGAGTCCCCACTGCCTCCGATCGACTTTGGGACGACGCGCATTGCCTTTTGCTCGACTGTGACCGTGATAAACACGTGTCCTCACGGCCTCGGAACGACTGCGGGACGCCCTCCAACGCCCCCTGCTCCACTCTAACGATGCTCGTGTCCAGCCCTACTGCCACTGATCGACTCAGGGACGACGCGCGTTGCCTTTTGCTCGTCTGTGACCGTGCCTAACACGTGTCCTCACGGCCTCTGAACGACTGCGGGAGGCCATCCAACGCCTCCAGCTCCCATCTGACGATGCTCGTGTCAAGTCCACATTGCCGCCGATCGACTCTGGGACGACGCGCATTGCCTTTTGCTCCGACCGTAACCGTGCCTCACACGAGTCCCCACTGCCTCCGATCGACTGTGGGACGACGCGCTCTGCCTTTTGCTCGACTGCGACCGCGCCCAACACGCGTCTCCACGGCCTCTAATGGACCGCGGGAAGCCCTTCAACGCCTCTTGCTTCACTCTTACGATGCTCGTGTCGGGTCCCTACTGCCACCGATCGACTCACGGACAACGCGCATTGCCTTTTGCTCGACTGTGACCGTCCCTAACACGTGTCCTCACGGCATCAGATCGACTGCGGGACACCCTCTAACGCCTCCTGCTCCCTTTAACGATGCTCGGGTCAAGTCAACACTGCCGTGAACCGACTCGAGGATGACGCGCATTGCCTTTTTCTCGACTGGGACCGTGCCTAACACGTGTCGATACGGCCTCGGATCGACTTCGGGACGCCCTTCAACGCCCTCTGCTCCACTTTAGCGATGCTTGTGTCCAGTCCTTACTGCCACTGATCGACTCTGGGACGACGCGCATTGCCTTCTGCTCGACTGTGACCGTGCCCAACACGTGTCGCCACGGCCTCGGATCAACTGCGGGACGCTCTCCAACGCCTCCTGCTCCCTTTAACGATGCTCGGGTCAAGTCAACACTACCGTGAACCAACGCGGGAATGACGCGCATTGCCTTATTCTCGACTGGGACCGTGCCTAACACGTGTCGATACGGCCTCGGATCGACTTCGGGACGCCCGTTAACGCTCTCTGCTCCACTCTAGCGATGCTTGTGTGCAGTCCTTACTGCCACTGATCGACTCTGGGACGACGCGCATTGCCTTTTGCTCGACTGTGACCGTGCCTGACGCGTGTCCACACGGCCCCCTATCGACTGCGGGAAGCCCTTCAACGCCTCTCGCTTTACTCTAACGATGCTCGTGTCGTGTCCCTACTGCCGCTGATCGACTCTAGTGCGACGCGCATTGCCTTTTGCTTGACTTTGACCGTGCCTAACACGTGTCCACACAGCCTTTGATCGACCGCGGGACGCCAAACGTCGCCCTCCGCGATACTCCGACGATGCTTGTGTCGAGTCCCCACACCCACCGATCGACTCCCGGACGACGCGCATTGCCTTTTGCTCGACTGTGACCATGCCCAACACGTGTCACTACCGCCTCAGATCGACTGCGGGACGCCCTCCAACGCCCCCTGCTCCTCTCTAACGATGCTCGGGTCAAGTCAACACCGCCGTGAACCGACGCGGGGATGACGCGCATTGCCTTTTTCTCGACCGGGACCGTGCCTAACACGTGTCGGATACGGCCTCGGATCGACTTCGGGACGCCCTTTAACGCTCTCTGCTCCACTCTAGCGATGCTTGTGTGCAGTCCTTACTGCCACTGATCGACTCTAGGACGACGCGCATTGCCTTTTGCTCGACTGTGACCGTGCCCGACACGTGGCCCCACGGCCTCAGATCGACTGCGGGACGCCCTTCAACACCTTCCGCTGCGCTCCAACAATGCACGTGTCGGGTCCCTACTGCCTTCGATCGACTCTGGGACGACGCGCATCGCCTTTTGCTCGACCATGACCGTGCCCAACACGAGTCCCTACTGCCTCCGATCGACTCTGGGACGACGCGCATTGCCTTTTGCTCGACTGTGACCGTGCCCATCACGAGTCCCCACTGCCTACGATCGACTCTGGGACGACGCGCATTGCCTTTTGCTTGTCTGTGACCGTGCCTAACACGTGTCCTCACGGCCTCTGATCGACTGCGGGAGGCCATCCAACGCCTCCAGCTCCACTCTGACGATGCTCGTGTCAAGTCCACATTGCCGCCGATCGACTCTGGGACGACGCGCATTGCCTTTTGCTCCGACCGTAACCGTGCCTCACACGAGTCCCCACTGCCTCCGATCGACTGTGGGACGACGCGCTCCGCCTTTTGCTCGACTGCGACCGCGCCCAACACGCGTCTCCACGGCCTCTAATAGACCGCGGGAGGCCATCCAACGCCTCCTGCTCCACTCTGACGATGCTCGTGTCAAGTCCACAGTGCCACCGATTGACTCTGGGACGACGCGCATTGCCTTCTGCTCGACTGTGACCGTGCCAAACACGTGTCCTCACGGCCTCAGATCGACTGCGGGACGCTAAACGTCGCCCGGCGCTTTACTCCGACGATGCTTGTGTCGAGTCCCCACTCCCACCGACCGACTCTTAGACGACGCGCATTGCCCTTTGCTCGACTGTGACCGTGCCCAACTCGTGTCCCCACGGCCTCAGATCGACCGCGGGACGCCCTCCAGCGCCTTTTGCTCTACTCTAACGATGCTCGTGTCGAGTCCCCACTGCCACCAATCGACTCTGGATTGACGCGCATTGTCTTTTGCCCGACTGTGACCGTGCCCGACGCGTGTCCACACGTCCCCCTATCGACTGCGGGAAGCCCTTCTACGCCTCTAGCTTCACTCTTACGATGCTCGTGTCGGGTCCCTACTGCCACCGATCGACTCACGGACAACGCGCACTGCCTTTTGCTCGACTGTGACCGTCCCTAACACGTGTCCTCACGGCATCAGATCGACTGCGGGACACCCTCCAACGCCTCCTGCTCCCTTTAACGATGCTCGGGTCAAGTCAACACTGCCGTGAACCGACGCGGGGATGACGCGCATTGCCTTTTTCTCGACTGGGACCGTGCCTAACACTTGTCGATACGGCCTCGGATCGACTTCAGGACGCCCTTCAACGATCTCTGCTCCACTCTAGCAATGCTTGTGTCGAGTCGCCACTCCCACCGATCGACTCTGGGTCGACGCGCATTGCCTTTCCTTCGACTGTGACCGTGCCTAACACGTGTCCGTACGGCCTCAGATCGACTGCGGGACACCCACCGACGCCTCCTGCTCCACTCCGACGATGCTCGTGTCGGGTCCAGACACCCACCAATCGACTCTGGGACGACGCGCATTGCCTTCTGCTCGACTGTGACCGTGCCTAACACGTGTCCGTACGGCCACAGATCGACTGCGTGACACCCACTAACGCCTCCAGCTCCACTCCGACGATGCTCGTGTCGGGTCCAGACTCCCACCAACCGACTCTGGGACGACGCGCAGTGCCTTCTGCTCGACTGTGACCGTGCCAAACACGCGTCCCCACGGCCTCTGATCGACTGCGGGACGCCCTTCAACACCACCTGCTTCACACCAACGATGCACGTGTCGGGTCCCTACTGCCACCGAACGACTCGAGGACGACGCGCATCGCCTTTTGCTCGACCATGACCGTGCCCAACACGAGTCCCTACTGCCTCCGATCGACTCAGGGACGACGCGCATTGACTTTTGCTCGACTGTGACCGTGCCCAACACGAGTCCCTACTGACTCCGATCGACTCCCGGACGACACGCATCGCCTTTTGCTCGGCTCTGACACTGCCTAACACGTGTCACTACGGCAGTCAATCTGAGGCCGTGGGGACACGAGATAGGCACGGTCACAGTCGAGCAGAAGGCAATGCGCGTCGTCCTAGAGTCGATCGAAGGCTGTAGTGACTCGTGTTAGGCACGGTCACAGTCGAGCAGAAGGCAATGCGCGTCGTCCCGGAGTCGATCGGAGGCAGTGGGGACTCGTGTTGGGCACGGTCACTGTCGAGCGAAAGGCAATGCGCGTCGACCCAGAGTCGATCGGAGGCAGTGGGGACTCGTGTGAGGCACGGTCACAGTTGAGCAGAAGGCAATGCGCGTCGTCCCAGAGTCGATCGGAGGCAGGAGGGACTCGTGTTAGGCACGGTCACAGTCGAGCAGAAGGCAATGCGCGTCGTCCCAGAGTCGATCGGAGGCAGTGGGGACTCGTGTTAGGCACGGTCACAGTCGAGCAAAAGGCTATGCGCGTCGTCCCTGAGTCGATCGGCGGCAGCGGGGACCTGACACGAGCATCGTCGGAGTGAAGCGGTGGGCGACGATTGGCGTCCCACGGTCGACCAGAGGCCGTGGCGACACGTGTTGGGCACGGTCACAGTCGACCAAAAGGCAATGCGCGTCGTCCCGGGGTCGATCCACGGCAGCGTTGACTTGACCCGAGCATCTTCAAAGGGAGCAGGAGGCGTTGTAGGGTGTCCCGCAGTCGATCTGAGGCCGTGAGGACACGTGTTAGGCACGGTAATAGTCGAGCAAAAGGCAATGCGCGTCGTCCCTGAGTCGATCGGTGGCAGTGGGGACTCGACGCGTGCATCGTTAGGGTGAAGCAGGAGACGCTGGAGGGCGTCACTCAGTCAATCTGAGGCCGTGGGGACACGAGTTAGGCACGGTCACGGTCGAGTAAGAGGCAAAGCGCGTCGTCCCAGAGTCGATCAGAGGCAGGAGGGACTCGTGTTAGGCACGGTCACAGTCGAGCAGAAGGCAATGCGCGTCGTCCCACAGTCGATCGGTGGCAGTGTGGACTCGACACGAGCATCGTCGGAGTGAAGCGGTGGGCGACGATAGGCGTTTCGCAGGCGATCAGAGGCCGTAGGGACTCGTGATGGGCACGGTCACAGTCGAGCGAAAGGCAATGCGCGTCATCCCTGAGTCGATCGGTGGCAATGTGGACTTCACACGAGCATCGTCAGAGTAGTGCTGGAGGCGTTGGATGGCCTCCCGCAGTCGATCAGAGGCCGTGGGGACACGTGTTGGGCACGGTCACAGTCGAGCAAAAGGCAATGCGCGTCGTCCCTGAGTCGATCGGCGGGAGTGGGGACTCGACACGAGCATCGTCGGAGTGAAGCGTGGTGCGACGGTTGGCGTCCCACAGTCGACCAGAGGCCGTGGTGACACGAGTTAGGCACGGTCACAGTCGAGCAGAAGGCAATGCGCGTCGTCCCAGAGTCGATCGGAGGCAGTGGGGACTCGTGTTGGGCACGGTCACAGTCGAGCGAAAGGCAATGCGCGTCGACCCAGAGTCGATCGGAGGCAGTGGGGACTCGTGTTAGGCACGGTCACAGTTGAGCAGAAGGCAATGCGCGTCGTCCCAGAGTCGATCGGAGGCAGGAGGGACTCGTGTTAGGCACGGTCACAGTCGAGCAGAAGGCAATGCGCGTCGTCCCGGAGTCGATCGGAGGCAGTAGGGACTCGTGTTAGGCACGGTCACAGTCGAGCAAAAGGCTATGCGCGTCGTCCCTGAGTCGATCGGCGGCAGCGGGGACCTGACACGAGCATCGTCGGAGTGAAGCGGTGGGCGACGATTGGCGTCCCACAGTCGACCTGAGGCCGTGGCGACACGTGTTAGGCACGGTCACAGTCGACCAAAAGGCAATGCGCGTCGTCCCAGGGTCGATCCACGGCAGTGTTGACTTGACCCGAGCATCTTCAAAGGGAGCAGGAGGCGTTGTAGGGTGACCCGCAGTCGATCTGAGGCCGTGAGGACACGTGTTAGGCTCGGTCATAGTCGAGCAAAAGGCAATGCGCGTCGTCCCTGAGTCGATCGGCGGCAGTGGGGACCCGACGCGTGCATCGTTAGGGTGAAGCAGGAGACGCTGGAGGGCGTCACTCAGTCAATCTGAGGCTGTGGGGACACGAGTTAGGCACGGTCACGGTCGAGTAAGAGGCAATGCGCGTCGTCCCTGAGTCGATCGGTGGCAATGTGGACTTGACACGAGCATCGTCAGAGTAAAGCAGGAGGCGTTGGAGGGCGTCCCGCAGTCGATCTGAGGCCGTGGTGACAAGAGTTAGGCACGGTCACGGTCGAGCAGAAGGCAATGCGCGTCGTCCCAGAGTCGATTGGTGGGTGTCTGGACCCGACACGAGCATCGTCGGAGTGGAGCAGGAGGCGTTGGTGGGTGTCCCGCAGTCGATCTGAGGCCGTACGGACACGTGTTAGGCACGGTCACAGTCGAAGGAAAGGCAATGCGCGTCGACCCAGAGTCGATCGGTGGGAGTGGCGACTCGACACAAGCATTGCTAGAGTGGAGCAGAGATCGTTGAAGGGCGTCCTGAAGTCGATCCGAGGCCGTATCGACAAGTGTTAGGCACGGTCCCAGTCGAGAAAAAGGCAATGCGCGTCGTCCCTGAGTCGATCGGTGGCAATGTGGACTCGACACGAGCATCGTCAGAGTGGAGCAGGAGGCGTTGGATGGCCTCCCGCAGTCGATCAGAGGCCGTGGGGACACGTGTTGGGCACGGTCACAGTCGAGCAAAAGGCAATGCGCGTCGTCCCAGAGTCGATCAGAGGCAGGAGGGACTCGTGTTAGGCACGGTCACGGTCGAGCAGAAGGCAATGCGCGTCGTCCCACAGTCGATCGGTGTCAATGTGGACTCGACACGAGCATCGTCGGTGTGAAGCGGTGGGCGACGATCGGCGTCCCGCAGGCGATCAGAGGCCGTAGGGACTCGTGATGGGCACGGTCACAGTCGAGCGAAAGGCAATGCGCGTCGTCCCAGAGTCGATCAGAGGCAAGAGGGACTCGTGTTAGGCACGGTCACAGTCGAGCAAAAGGCATTGCGCGTCGTCTTTGAGTCGATCGGTGGCAATGTGGACTTGACACGAGCATCGTCAGAGTAAAGCAGGAGGCGTTGGAGGGCGTCCCGCAGTCGATCTGAGGCCGATGTGACAAGAGTTAGGCACGGTCACAGTCGAGCAGAAGGCAATGCGCGTCGTCCCAGAGTCGATCGGAGGCAGCGGGGACTCGTGTTAGGCACGGTCACAGTCGACCAAACGGCAATGCGCGTCGTCCCAGGGTCGATCCACGGCAGTGTTGACTTGACCCGAGCATCTTCAAAGGGAGCAGGAGGCGTTGTAGGGTGTCCCGCAGTCGATCTGAGGCCGTGAGGACACGTGTTAGGCACGGTCATAGTCGAGCAGAAGGCAATGCGCGTCGTCCCAGAGTCGATCGGAGGCAGCGGGGACACGTGTTGGGCTCGGTCACAGTCGGGCAAAAGGCGATGCGCGTCGTCCCAGAGTCGATCGGAGGCAGTAGGGACTCGTGTTAGGCACGGTCATAGTCGAGCAAAAGGCAATGCGCGTCGTCCCTGAGTCGATCGGTGGCAATGTGGACTTGACACGAGCGTCGTTAGAGGGAGCAGGAGGCGTTGAAGGGCGTCCCGCAGTCGATCTGAGGCCGTGGTGACAAGAGTTAGGCACGGTCACAGTCGAGCAGAAGGCAATGCGCGTCGTCCCAGAGTCGATCGGAGGCAGCGTGGACTCGTGTTAGGCACGGTCACAGTCGAGCAGAAGGCAATGCGCGTCATCCCTGAGTCGATTGGTGGCAATGTGGACTAGACACGAGCATCGTCAGAGTGGAGCAGGAGGCGTTGGATGGCCTCCCGCAGTCGATCAGAGGCCGTGGGGACACGAGTTAGGCACGGTCACAGTCGAGCAGAAGGCAATGCGCGTCGTCCCAGAGTCGATCAGAGGCAGGAGGGACTCGTGTTAGGCACGGTCACGGTCGAGCAGAAGGCAATGCGCGTCGTCCCACAGTCGATCGGTGGCAATGTGGACTCGACACGAGCATCGTCGGTGTGAAGCGGTGGGCGACGATTGGCGTCCCGCAGGCGATCAGAGGCCGTAGGGACTCGTGATGGGCACGGTCACGGTCGAGCGAAAGGCAATGCGCGTCGTCCCAGAGTCGATCGGAGGCAAGAGGGACTCGTGTTAGGCACGGTCACAGTCGAGCAAAAGGCAATGCGCGTCGTCCCTGAGTCGATCGGTGGCAATGTGGACTTGACCCGAGCATCGTCAGAGTAAAGCAGGAGGCGTTGGAGGGCGTCCCGCAGTCGATCTGAGGCCGTGGTGACAAGAGTTAGGCACGGTCACAGTCGAGCAGAAGTCAATGCGCGTCGTCCCAGAGTCGATCGGAGGCAGCGGGGACTCGTGTTAGGCACGGTCACAGTCGAGCAAAAGGCAATGCGCGTCGTCCCTGAGTCGATCGGCGGGAGTGGGGACTCGACACGAGCATCGTCGGAGTGAAGCGGGGTGCGACGGTTGGCGTCCCACAGTCGACCAGAGGCCGTGGTGACACGAGTTAGGCACGGTCACAGTCGAGCAGAAGGCAATGCGCGTCGTCCCAGGGTCGATCCACGGCGGTGTTGACTTGACCCGAGCATCTTCAAAGGGAGCAGAAGGCGTTGTAGGGTGTCCCGCAGTCGATCTGAGGCCGTGAGGACACGTGTTAGGCACGGTCATAGTCAATCAAAAGGCAATGCGCGTCGTCCCTGAGTCGATCGGTGGCAGTGGGGACCCGTCGCGTGCATCGTTAGGGTGGAGCAGGAGACGCTGGAGGGCGTCACTCAGTCAATCTGAGGCCGTGGGGACACGAGTTAGGCACGGTGTGACGTCCCAGACGCACTAATCAACAAAAAAAAACACAATTCTTAATGCTGACGTACGCGGAGCGACACTGCAATAACGGAGCCCTGTTTTATTTGAGGGACCCGGGCCCCCGCTATGGATTAGATTCGTCAAAAGGTGTGAATAAAGGGGTAACGTAATGAGCGTCTTACCTTAATCAAGGAAGATGACTTCTGGCTCGGAATCCAAATCGATGACTTCCGGTTCTTCCACCCAGTCGTATACGCACGGTACCGGGAACAGCTTCCTCCTGATGTCTACCTGCTCGTATAATAGTCCCTCGCTGACTCGTGTAATCGTCTGAATTACTTCCCGTTCTACCCCGTGAGATGAGAACGGCTGGTCAACCCTAGGTTGCTCGGAGGTGCTCGAAGAGAAGGTGCCCGATTCTTCGTTGCTACTGGATCGCGTAAAGATCGGAAGGATCTCTGATGGATTACGAATGCGGTTGATTCTAGCTAATGCAGCCTGCTTTTTGGCTCGAAGTCGACGGCCTGCTCGATGTCTACTCTTACGGCTTTGGCGCTTATTCGACTTTGACATCTACCGAATGGAGAAAGGGGTATAGGAATTAATTAACTTGGAAAAGCTAGTTTTTCAAGCTTAATTAAGTCAGCGTCTCCGCTAACAACCAGAGTTAAATGTGGGTAAAGGGAGTTACCTTGGAGTATCACTGACTCTAGTTTTAGGTTCAAGAAATGAGAACTCGATGAAATAAATCTTTGTGTTTCGTATATTGTTACAATAAATTCGAGAAAGGTACAATGTTTAAATATTCTAATCGCGTATGTTAAGAGTTTACGTTTTAAACGGAGCGCTTAAGCTATAGCGAATGAGTCTAAGTTCTAGACGTGCAAGCTAACTGTGTAACTCGTAGAGATTTATAAGAACTTGACTGGTCTGCTTGAAGCGCGGATGAGAAGTGAAAATGGTTACAATATTTGATATATTAGACGCGTATACTAAGAGTTAACGTTAAACAGAGCGCTAAGCTGTTAGCGAATGTGTACAAGTTCTAAACGTGCAAGTTAACTGTGTAACTCGTAGAGATTTACAAGAACCCGACTGGTCAGCTTGAAGCGCGGATGAGAAGTGAAACTTGGGGTGCGAAGCGTCGACCGTCTCAGCTCTCGGGTGTCCTGGTGCGCATGCGCGGGGCGGTGGTGCGCGCGCCGCTGGCCTGCCTCGACGCGCTCGGTGTCACGTAGGCGCGCGTGACGTCAGAGCCTTGGAATGCGGCCCTTTGTTGGCGGAGTCCCGTTAGGTCCGACCTGTTGCTGCCTGCCTGCGTGCACGTGTTCGGGGTCCGGCGCCGACTTGTCGCTGCCTGCCTGCTTGCACGTGGTGGGCCTGACGTCATGCTGCGAGGGTTATCTTGTTTTATGGCCCTGTTGTAAACCGGTCCCTGGCTAAGTGCGGGTCTGGCTTCGCTCTCTTTTATGACGGTCGAGTAAACAGGTTTTTCCCGCTCGACCCTTGGCCTTTGTTCTGCGTTGGCGTCGGTCCGTCGGCCTGGGCTGGAATTGTTTAGCTCAGTTTCTCCTCGGGTATCGGATCGCCATGTCGATGTTTTCTGCCTAAGTGTTCGGTGCTTGACGGATTTATCGCTTCCGTCTGTTTATTGTATCGGAGTTTCAAGAAGGTTTGGTCTAGTGCAATCTTAACTAAGCAAGATCTTATCTTTATTACGATGAACGCTCAGCGGGTGTTTATGCTTGGGTTCGCCTTTTGAACCTTTGTTTAAGTGATTCGAGACCCGCTGGCCGCTCTGCTTATAGCTATTTGTTTATTATAGTGAAAGTAGTTGCTTCTAAGAAGTGCACGTGGTCGAGCGCTGAACGTGCGAAATGTCACGTAGGCCTACTGGAGGCGTATTTCGGATGAAGGGATGAAGTTTCCCTTTTGCGCGTCGATGACGTGTACTCCTCTTATATAACATGAATATAAGCATATTATATTCATGGGTAAGTGTATTCGGTTATTTATTATATCTTATTTACCTTATTATTTATACATTCTTAATAGCACGATGTGCGTGTATTTCTAATAGTGTAGTATATGATGAGCGGGCGAGTCAAGATGGCGGCCTCTTAGCACGACTGTGAATACGGCTTGTTGCCTAGTGCTTCCTGCCGGGTACGCCATGTTGCCTTGCCCTTTGCTTATGGTATAGTATGATGTATTCCTATAGTTTAGGTATAATCCAAATATGTGTTATGCTATAGTAGTATACTCGAGGTAAGAGAGCAACAGTTTTAGTATGATAATAGGAAAAATATGTATAGGGTAGACGTTCTTCCGGGGACGTCACACCCCCCTCCTTATTCGAAGGAAATAAGTTTTTATTTCCGTAAAAGATCTTAGCGGCGTTATTAGACCAAGTTAAGATCTTTTGCTCTCTGTTGTGCTCTTTCCTCGAGCTTCTTTAACTCTATGTCAGAATTTAGGTCCAAATTTTCTGGAAAGTGGATTGACTGTGACGGAACGTGGTAAATTATTTTATTCAGTGGTTCCGTCTGCTCCTGGGCGTCAGTCGTCATTGGTTGATCGGTCTTTTGTCCTCGTAAGTGCATTAGTAGATGCGTCACTGAGTCCCACAGTGAGGCTACTAGGTGGTAACTGCATCCATATGCTGTGTGGAGTGTGTAACCGTGTATGCATGTGTCAATTAAGAATTTCAGCAGTGCCCATACGGCCCAGATCCCCCATATTCCTCCGACAACACTCCCGAAGGTGGTGAATCCAGTAAATAGTCTTTTTGCCGTCGATTCCGCTATCCGTGTTAGAGTCTTTTCGTCCAACAGGTTGTACATATTGATTGTTCCTGTTCCGATGGTCTCGCCTCGGGCGCCTCTGGATATGGTATCGAGTAGTGCGGGTTTCTCTGCCGGAAACATGATGTGTTCTCGTAATTCTTGCAATTCCTCCTCAGTGTAAATTCCGCTTGATCCTAGGGGTCCGGGGTTGCTATATTTCCAATGCATGTTTGTCAAGGGTTTAAGTTTCTGTGGTACCTTGGCCTCGGATGCCCTCGGCGTGAACTTGTACCACGTCTCTTCTACCTTAAACATCGGTGGTACAACCTCGTTGCAGCTCCTCCTGGTTCCGGTCCTTACGAGAATCCTCGACTTGGGTCGCAAGAACATGCTCACATTCTGGTGATTCACAGGAAGATCGTTGTAACATTCAGTCGTCTTGCGGAATTCCACTTCTACTGGAATGCATTTCATGATATAAATCACTTCACCGGCTATTGTTGCGAAATAGCCAGGGCCCTTCATAAGGTTAAAGGCAAAACTGTCTGGTGATAACTCAGCGAGGTTCAATGCGTTTTTCAGCACCTGCTGCTCTAATTTACATTTCTGTTCGATCACGTCCCTGTATAGGTTGGTGGTCTGCGTCCTGATGTGTTTTTCTACATAAATGAATTTTGAATTGATGTATGAAAAGATGTCGATGTTTGATACTGCCAATCTCGATCGTTGTTTGAAGACTTCCGTCGGATTGGTCTCAAAAATAAATAGACGGGGGTGCTCTGTGTTAATGATTTTATAGCCGCAAATGGTGGCTCTGGACCTTTCCATTAGCGCAAAAGTGGTATCACCCGTCTGTAGTGAGTAAACAGTTGGAGAGTCCGTCGCGTTCGTTCGGTCTGCGTATCCCGTGTAAAGTACGTCGTACTTGTCAAATTTACATTCGTCGAGGGGCGTTGTTGTCCAGTAGGTATGGCCGCCCTCATCGTCGATGCACTGCCCGTCTCCAAAAGGGCAGGTTGTTCCACTCTTTAGTAGGATCTGGTTGTTGGAGATCTTGACGTTCGCCGTGTACGAATATACCGAAATCTTGATAACCGCTTGAACGACAGCGCTTTCCCACTGTCCATAACCGTCGTTATAATACTGTCCTTGGCAGGTTCCGTCAGAGGTAAGGCTGCCGGCCAAGGTGGCGTCGCGTAGCGTCGTTACATTTGTTGGGATCTCAACTAGATGCGTCTGTGACCCGAGGGTTAGCGTACCTGTGCGATGTAGGGTCTCACATGCTTCCCGTGAGATTCTGGGAAGGTAAGCCTTTCTTCCTCCGTCGGTCACCGAATTGTGCGAAAATTGTCCGCATCGGTAAACTGTTCTGTCGATTTCCACCTTGCACTGTAAGACCTGCGCCTGTTTATATTCCGTGAGTTGGAGCAGCTGTATGTATGTTCGTTCGTTCTGCGTCTTGTCATGTTCCAAGTCGCATTGGTCGATGTCTAGTAGGTTTATTGTGGTAACGTTTAGGGCAGCTCCGCCACAGTCGTACCCGATTAATGCGTGGGCCCCCTTCAACCAATAAATGGCCGTGAGGAGTATGAGGACAGACCTCATGGCTGGGGTTTGCATTGTCCCTGTAACGTATGTTGTAACACCTATAGATTCTGACATCTACCCTTAAGTTTACTGATGTATAATATTAGATGGCGTCTTTAAACATCTGACTGCCTACATAGTTGACAATTGGGCCTGAGACGGTGTACTTGGACACTTCGCCGTCCATGCCTTTACCTACATACGTATAAGCTTCATTTAGATCTGGGTGAAATAGGACTGATATGTGTGTTTCGTCCGGGCGGTCGAAAAACACATCTAATACCTGGTCTACTATGCCTCTTTGGCTTCGAATCCTTTTATAATACGTTCGGTAGTCGCCTTCACCCAAATCTGTTATTTTAATCATCTCCCTAAGTAGTGCTTTGAAGGCCTCATTGGCTTTGAAATATAGAGTTATAGTAACTTTGTACATTGCGATCTTAATATTTGTGACCGGGTATGGTCGTGTTTGTGGTCTTTCTATGATTATTACTTCTAGGTGATCGTCTTCCTCATTAGCTGGGAGCTTCATTATACTATTGTGTTTTTAGGTACTATTGATTCCTGTGGACAGAATAATAAAAGTAGGTGTGATTAGGCCTTTGCCTTTTTGAGTTTATCTAGATGGACCACCCTAGTTCTATTATCAACAAGAATTTTTACATTATTGTTGGGAAGGATTTCTATCACTTCGTGCGGACCAGTATAATGGTCAGCGAATTTGTTCTTTCTAGGCTCCTTTAAGAGGAACACTAGATCTCCTGGTTTTAATTGTAATAATTTGATTTTATTATCATAATAATATTTATACTTGTGCTTCGCTTGAGTTAGATTCTCAGCCGCGAGAGTTTGTATTTCATGGAGATTTTTACACAAGTCTAACAGGTAACCTTCGCACGTCCTGTCTGTCACAGCCTCTATTGCTGCGTAGCTCGAGGGCACTCTTGCCTCTCGGCCGAACACTAGTTCATAAGGCGAAAACCTAGTGCTTTCGTGGATACTAGTATTGTATGAAAACATCGCTAACTCCAGCCACTCGTCCCAATCGTTCTTATCTGTGACGAACTGTTTCAGATATTCGACGAGGACGTGATGTGACCTTTCGATCGACCCATTTGACTGCGGGTGGAAAGCCGTGGTCCTGTTTTGTGTTATTCTGAATCGTTTGGTGATTGCTTTCATTAATGAGCTAGTTAGATTGGCGCCCTGATCCGTGAGGATATGACGAGGTGCGCCGTAAATGCAAATGAAATTCTTTACCAGGCCGTCAGCGATTGCCACCGAGTCAGTTTCTTTCAAAGGGATCGCTAAAGAGTATTTAGTGAGGAGATCTTGGATAGTCAATATGTATCCGTTTCCTCGTTTTGTCATGGGCAGAGGGCCCACGATGTCCATAGAGATTTTTTCGAAGGCGGCGTCAGGAGTATCTGTGATTACCATCGGTTGCTTATGCTTTATTCGCGTGAGCTTCCTCGTGGCACACTGCCAACACCTGCCTATATAGTCTTGCACCTGGCGTTTCATGTTTGGCCACGCGTAATTTTGTCTGATTCTACGATAAGTTTTAGTGACACCCTTGTGACCCCCTATCGCAGATTCATGGTTTTCCTGAATGATTCCGGCTCTAAGCTCCTCCGCCGGAGTTTGGATTATATCTTCGTAGATGGTTAACGTACAAGGGCAATCGCTGAGTGTGATTTTCACCCTATTTAAAATTTCTTTCCACGAGATATTATCTAGGAATGCTGTTCTAGCTAGTGCTATCTCTGTTAATTCTACTTCCATGATTACATCTAACAAAGATGCCAGGGCTTCCTTGAATATTTCCCTGTCTAATTGCCTCTTTGCTGATTCCTTAATTGGCAAATATATCATGTTCCTATTGTCCTTTTGTACTAGCCTAGCTCTTCCTAATGTTAAATCTTCTAACTTAGGTAACTTGAGTTTGCTGAATAATTCCTGCGCTCCGCGATCTAACGGTTCACCCTGTTGTGAGACGAAACATACCACGTTCCCCTTATGAATTGACAGATTCTCTTTACTCCTAGTGATCTTTAATTCAGGGTCCGCGGCGAGCTCGTAGGGCTGTGAGCTTGGTTCTATTATTTCGTCAGAGTCGCTTAAGTCGCTGTTGATGTATTCGTGTTCGTTACCGTGCTCAGAGCCCGAGTCTGAATCTTCATCAGTTTCGCTTGCCTGATTTCCTACAGGGGTGTCCTGGCCTATTGTGTCAAGGGCTTTGTCCCTGCGTTCCAAACTCGTCGATGCCTCCGGAAGGGAGATTTTGCTGGTATCCCTCTCGTTTACCTGCTCTAATGTTTCGGTGATGGGGTCTAACCCTGTGCTCTGGTATTGGGGCGGTTCGTTTCCGAACTGTCCTAAGGGTGAACTGTCCCGATTGTCTGTCGAGGGAGGCTCGGTGGTTTCAACGTTGGGTGGAGGCAAAGCGTATATGTGTATCTTGAAAGGTTGCTTGAACACCTTGTTGATTAATTTTATTACGGTCTTCCAGGACAGTTTGTCAAGACCACAACCTATCCTGGGCATCGCGAGACGATAGTCCGCGTTTCTTTTACACGTGCGCCTGAGTTGAATCAGGGCTTTTTCTAAATTTTTGAGCGTAGGCTTATCATTGCTACGCTTTTTCGTAATTAAATAATAGACGAATCGCCTTCCCACCTGAAGCTGAGCCACTTCACCTACCTTGGCGTCCTGGTTTTTAAGTTCGTCAAGTCTACCAAATTTCTCCCGGAATTGCACTGCGATGCCGGCTCCCATATGCAGGTCCTCGGCTACGCAATGCACCAACGAGAAATTTTCGTCTACGGTAAATAGGTCTCCCGTCATCTCGGTCGTGACTGGGGGCAGCTCGAAAATGTCTTCGTTCGTAGTGTCGATTTCGTCTGTCGTATCTAATTCTAATGTCTGTATTGTCGCGAGTTCGGGATCCAACGGAGCTGGATCCGTATCGTCGACCGGGTTTCGGGAAAGGGCGTCGGCATTCGTATTGGCGCGCCCTTCCTTGTATTTTATCGTGATACGCTTCTGAGGGTTTACCCTGCGAAAGTCTTTTATGTTGGAGGCCTTCACGATGTTGGCCTCCGCTCCCGTGTCTATCATAAAATTTACTGCTGTTTTTACGTCCCTTGAGTTTAAGTTTACCGTTGGAATTTTTCCTTTTAGATAGAGGCAGACGGACTTGTTGCCGCCTCTTCTGTCTCCAAAGCATTGGCCCTTGTCACTCGGGGGTTGCTTACGTTCCCCGAGGGCCCTGCTCCGTTTCCCGAGTTATTACGGTTGATTGTCTCGTGGTATCTACGCTTGCGACACTCGTTGTAGGAGTGACCTATATTCTTACAATAGCTGCATTCTACTGCGTTCGCGCTACGTCCTGTCGATTGCTGACTCGACTGTGGTTTGTTTCTGTAGCAATTTGCTGTGGTGTGCGTTGATCTACCGCACAGCGTGCATGACTCGCGGTTCTCTACGGGTCTGTTTGCTGCGGGTCTCCTGATCGCTCTACACTGGTCGGTTAGATGATTATCACGGCCACAATGCTTACATGACTCCGCGTTGTTATTTTCTATTCTGCTCGCGCCGCGGTGTCTAGCCCTATCTCTATCTAATTCCAGTGCTTTACTGGCGTCAATAGCCCTTTCGTAAGCTGTCTTTAGATTGGAATAGCCTTTAATCAGTACCGCATTCCGGCAGTCGCTTGGCAATCCACCTATGAACGCCTCGCAGACTTCCTCGTCCAGCCTGATTATTTCTGGTTTAGTTAGTTCGCGGTTTTTCCTTCGTTCTGCTTCGATTAATCCCGTCTTTATATCGCGGGTCCTTCCTATATAATCTAAGACGTGTTCGTCGGCGTATTTATATAGTTGGCCTAACTCTCCACGGTAATGATTCGCGGATCTTATTGGTGCGAACACTTCCGTTAATTTGTCCAAGAGTCCTTGCAGGGTAGCAAAGCTCTCGTCTTCGATTACGGCGTATGCCCGATCGGCAAGCTTACTTCTGATTAAACGCGTCAGGTACCCTTCTAAGCTGGGCGTTACCATCTCAAGGGCCCTTTTGCATGCTCGATTAAACTGCATCACTGTGATGTTTTTCCCATCGAACTTTGGGACCACAGCTAACGCATCCTTGACCGATATTGATTGCTCCGCCAAGGGCAGAGTAGGAGGAGCAAATGCCTGTATGGTATTAATACTTTGAGGGTGAGTAATTCCCGACATTCTATCTCTCAAGGCTTGTTCCCTTTTCTTTAGTTGTTCCTCGCGCTCGGCTAACTTCCTCCTTCTCTCCCTATACGGATCTGCTAACGCGGCTTGATATGCTACCTCTTGTTCCTGTAAGTTTATTTCGCGTTCCCAAATTTCTTGTTCGCGCAATTGCATCTCCAGGTCCTTGTCGAGGACCAGTTCTTCCGGTGCGCCTGGATCCCCCAGCTCTTGAGGTCCCAGGTCCGGGCCTACATTTCCTCCGCGTAAAATTTTGAGTTTCTCGCGATTTTCTCTTTGAATGCGCCTGATTAGCGCTTCTCTAGCTAACGCTTCGGCTTCTAAGTTTAATTCCTCGTCGTCAGTCGGGACGGAAACCACTGACTTTATTGAGATGTGATCGCTTTCTAGGTTAGGAGCATTTTTACTGATTGCTCCTCTGCTAAGTGGATCAGGGCGGTAACTGTCCACAGGGTTAGGTTTTTGGGGTGCCACGGATCTTTTTAAGTCACCCTTTTTCCGTTCTGCCTTTTTCTTGAAGTGCAGAATTTCCTTTTCTAACCTCAATTCGTCTTTACTACGCATGCACGCTGGACCTGGTTCCCTAAAAATTGCGTCTGCGGCTAATTCTATGTTGTGGGTAACTGCCCTATCTGTGCTGCGCGAATTTTGCATTACGAGAAGTTGTACCTCTCGGTCTATCTCTGCCTTTTTTCGAAGGAGTTCGGACAGCTGTGTGTCCTCTACGAGACCTAACCGCGGTTCATCCATTTTTGAACGGCCCGGCGCTTCGTTAAAGTCCCTAATTTTAACGTCTGTCACGCTCGCTGAGAGCTGTGCAGGTTTTTTAGAATATTTGCTTTCTTCTACCGCGCTTTCTGTTGGCTGGGTAGGCTGTTGTACGTCTTGTGCGGGGCCCACTGACGGGTTATGCCGCTGCGTTTGTTCCTTCGCGTTCGCGATTTCTTTCGCTTCGAGCTCGGCGAGCCTGGCAAGTTTCCTTTGAACTTCTTCGGATAACCCCGCGTCTTTACTCGATTCAATCGCGCGCTGTTTTTTCTCTAATTCAGCTTCTTGCTGCTTAAATTGTTCGCTAAGATGTTGTGACTTCTTATCGATTTCCGCCTGACGTTCCTCTAACGCTTGTTTCTCCTTCTGGAGCCTCTTTTCTTTATTGGTAACCTCCTGTTTTATGAATTCTATATCGGTCTCGGTATATCTAAGCTGTTGGCTATCATCTACCGATGCACCGCTTTCTTTCTTGCTACCCATTCTAGTCTCGATCGGCATGATATTCTCGCGTAGAATCTAGTTGTAATTTTAATAAGGAAAGGATTTTACTGACGAAAATAAGTCTCAAGCGTGTGGAGTCCCCGTGTGATTCGCTTTTATTGCTATTGTCGAGCGTTATTTCACGATTCCGTCCGTAGTTTGTGCGTTCGTCCCGATCGCGTTCTTTGCGGCTGAGGTGAGTTTATTTGCTACTCCCGTTACGCGTGTGTTGCGAAGTTCGGTTCACTGTCTTTGCTACTTTCGCGGATCTCGTCTTTAATAACTCGCACCGATTATTTTTAGTTGAATTCGGCTTTTACAAAATCAATTTTAAACGAATCCCACCGCTGCCACCATAAATTTTATTACCTGTGACGTCCCAGACGCACTAATCAACAAAAAAAAACACAATTCTTAATGCTGACGTACGCGGAGCGACACTGCAATAACGGAGCCCTGTTTTATTTGAGGGACCCGGGCCCCCGCTATGGATTAGATTCGTCAAAAGGTGTGAATAAAGGGGTAACGTAATGAGCGTCTTACCTTAATCAAGGAAGATGACTTCTGGCTCGGAATCCAAATCGATGACTTCCGGTTCTTCCACCCAGTCGTATACGCACGGTACCGGGAACAGCTTCCTCCTGATGTCTACCTGCTCGTATAATAGTCCCTCGCTGACTCGTGTAATCGTCTGAATTACTTCCCGTTCTACCCCGTGAGATGAGAACGGCTGGTCAACCCTAGGTTGCTCGGAGGTGCTCGAAGAGAAGGTGCCCGATTCTTCGTTGCTACTGGATCGCGTAAAGATCGGAAGGATCTCTGATGGATTACGAATGCGGTTGATTCTAGCTAATGCAGCCTGCTTTTTGGCTCGAAGTCGACGGCCTGCTCGATGTCTACTCTTACGGCTTTGGCGCTTATTCGACTTTGACATCTACCGAATGGAGAAAGGGGTATAGGAATTAATTAACTTGGAAAAGCTAGTTTTTCAAGCTTAATTAAGTCAGCGTCTCCGCTAACAACCAGAGTTAAATGTGGGTAAAGGGAGTTACCTTGGAGTATCACTGACTCTAGTTTTAGGTTCAAGAAATGAGAACTCGATGAAATAAATCTTTGTGTTTCGTATATTGTTACAATAAATTCGAGAAAGGTACAATGTTTAAATATTCTAATCGCGTATGTTAAGAGTTTACGTTTTAAACGGAGCGCTTAAGCTATAGCGAATGAGTCTAAGTTCTAGACGTGCAAGCTAACTGTGTAACTCGTAGAGATTTATAAGAACTTGACTGGTCTGCTTGAAGCGCGGATGAGAAGTGAAAATGGTTACAATATTTGATATATTAGACGCGTATACTAAGAGTTAACGTTAAACAGAGCGCTAAGCTGTTAGCGAATGTGTACAAGTTCTAAACGTGCAAGTTAACTGTGTAACTCGTAGAGATTTACAAGAACCCGACTGGTCAGCTTGAAGCGCGGATGA
Source organism: Neodiprion virginianus (assembly GCF_021901495.1). Lineage (NCBI taxonomy): Eukaryota > Metazoa > Arthropoda > Insecta > Hymenoptera > Diprionidae > Neodiprion > Neodiprion virginianus. Next base: position 10,422,112 of record NC_060883.1, on the reverse strand, counting down.
GAAGTGAAACTTGGGGTGCGAAGCGTCGACCGTCTCAGCTCTCGGGTGTCCTGGTGCGCATGCGCGGGGCGGTGGTGCGCGCGCCGCTGGCCTGCCTCGACGCGCTCGGTGTCACGTAGGCGCGCGTGACGTCAGAGCCTTGGAATGCGGCCCTTTGTTGGCGGAGTCCCGTTAGGTCCGACCTGTTGCTGCCTGCCTGCGTGCACGTGTTCGGGGTCCGGCGCCGACTTGTCGCTGCCTGCCTGCTTGCACGTGGTGGGCCTGACGTCATGCTGCGAGGGTTATCTTGTTTTATGGCCCTGTTGTAAACCGGTCCCTGGCTAAGTGCGGGTCTGGCTTCGCTCTCTTTTATGACGGTCGAGTAAACAGGTTTTTCCCGCTCGACCCTTGGCCTTTGTTCTGCGTTGGCGTCGGTCCGTCGGCCTGGGCTGGAATTGTTTAGCTCAGTTTCTCCTCGGGTATCGGATCGCCATGTCGATGTTTTCTGCCTAAGTGTTCGGTGCTTGACGGATTTATCGCTTCCGTCTGTTTATTGTATCGGAGTTTCAAGAAGGTTTGGTCTAGTGCAATCTTAACTAAGCAAGATCTTATCTTTATTACGATGAACGCTCAGCGGGTGTTTATGCTTGGGTTCGCCTTTTGAACCTTTGTTTAAGTGATTCGAGACCCGCTGGCCGCTCTGCTTATAGCTATTTGTTTATTATAGTGAAAGTAGTTGCTTCTAAGAAGTGCACGTGGTCGAGCGCTGAACGTGCGAAATGTCACGTAGGCCTACTGGAGGCGTATTTCGGATGAAGGGATGAAGTTTCCCTTTTGCGCGTCGATGACGTGTACTCCTCTTATATAACATGAATATAAGCATATTATATTCATGGGTAAGTGTATTCGGTTATTTATTATATCTTATTTACCTTATTATTTATACATTCTTAATAGCACGATGTGCGTGTATTTCTAATAGTGTAGTATATGATGAGCGGGCGAGTCAAGATGGCGGCCTCTTAGCACGACTGTGAATACGGCTTGTTGCCTAGTGCTTCCTGCCGGGTACGCCATGTTGCCTTGCCCTTTGCTTATGGTATAGTATGATGTATTCCTATAGTTTAGGTATAATCCAAATATGTGTTATGCTATAGTAGTATACTCGAGGTAAGAGAGCAACAGTTTTAGTATGATAATAGGAAAAATATGTATAGGGTAGACGTTCTTCCGGGGACGTCACAACGGTCACGGTCGAGTAAGAGGCAATGCGCGTCTTTCCAGCGTCGATTCACGGCAGTATTGACTTGACACGAGCATCGTTAGAGGGAGCAGGAGGCGTTGGAGGGCGTCCCGCAGTCGATCTGAGGCCGTGGTGACAAGAGTTAGGCACGGTCATAGTCGAGCAGAAGGCAATGCGCGTCGTCCCAGAGTCGATCGGAGCCAGCGGGGACTCGTGTTAGGCACGGTCACAGTCGAGCAGAAGGAAATGCGCGTCATCCCTGAGTCGATCGGTGGCAATGTGGACTTGACACGAGCATCGTCTGAGTGGAGCAGGAGGCGTTGGATGACCTCCCGCAGTCGATCAGAGGCCGTGGGCACACGTGTTAGGCACGGTCACAGTCGACCAAACGGCAATGCGCGTGGTCCCAGGGTCGATCCACGGCAGTGTTGACTTGACCCGAGCATCTTCAAAGGGAGCAGGAGGCGTTGTAGGGTGTCCCGCAGTCAATCTGAGGCCGTGAGGACACGTGTTAGGCACGGTCATAGTAGAGCAAAAGGCAATGCGCGTCGTCCCTGAGTCGATCGGTGGCAATGTGGACTTGACACGAGCGTCGTTAGAGGGAGCAGGAGGCGTTGGAGGGCGTCCCGCAGTCGATCTGAGGCCGTGGTGACAAGAGTTAGGCACGGTCACAGTCGAGCAGAAGGCAATGCGCGTCGTCCCAGAGTCGATCGGAGGCAGCGTGGACTCGTGTTAGGCACGGTCACAGTCGAGCAGAAGGCAATGCGCGTCATCCCTGAGTCGATTGGTGGCAATGTGGACTAGACACGAGCATCGTCAGAGTGGAGCAGGAGGCGTTGGATGGCCTCCCGCAGTCGATCAGAGGCCGTGGGGACACGAGTTAGGCACGGTCACAGTCGAGCAGAAGGCAATGCGCGTCGTCCCAGAGTCGATCGGAGGCAGTGGGGACTCGTGTTAGGCACGGTCACAGTTGAGCAGAAGACAATGCGCGTCGTCCCACAGTCGGTCGGTGGCAATGTGGACTTGACACGAGCATCGTCAGAGTGTAGCAGGAGGCGTTGGATGGCCTCCCGCAGTCGATCAGAGGCCGTGGGGACACGTGTTGGGCACGGTCACAGTCAAGCAAAAGGCAATGCGCGTCGTCCCAGAGTCGATCAGAGGCAGGAGGGACTCGTGTTAGGCACGGTCACGGTCGAGCAGAAGGCAATGCGCGTCGTCCCACAGTCGATCGGTGGCAATGTGGACTCGACACGAGCATCGTCGGTGTGAAGCGGTGCGCGACGATTGGCGTCCCGCAGGCGATCAGAGGCCGTAGGGACTCGTGATGGGCACGGTCACAGTCGAGCGAAAGGCAATGCGCGTCGTCCCAGAGTCGATCAGAGGCAGGAGGGACTCGTGTCAGGCACGGTCACGGTCGAGCAGAAGGCAATGCGCGTCGTCCCACGGTCGATCGGTGGCAATGTGGACTCGACACGAGCATCGTCGGTGTGAAGCGGTGCGCGACGATTGGCGTCCCGCAGTCGATCAGAGGCCGTGGGGACACGTGTTGGGCACGGTCACAGTCGAGCGAAACGCAATGCGCGTCGACCCAGAGTCGATCGGAGGCAGTAGGGACTCGTGTTAGGCACATTCATAGTCGAGCAAAAGGCAATGCGCGTCGTCCCTGAGTCGATCGGTGGCAGTGGGGACCCGACGCGTGCATCGTTAGGGTGGAGCAGGAGACGCTGGAGGGCGTCACTCAGTCAATCTGAAGCTGTGGGGACACAAGTTAGGCACGGTCACAGTCGAGCGAAACGCAATGCGCGTCGACCCAGAGACGATCGGAGGCAGTGGGGACTCGTGTTAGGCACGGTCACAGTTGAGCAGAAGACAATGCGCGTCGTCCCACAGTCGGTCGGTGGCAATGTGGACTTGACACGAGCATCGTCAGAGTGGAGCAGGAGGCGTTGGATGGCCTCCCGCAGTCGATCAGAGGCCGTGGGGACACGTGTTGGGCACGGTCACAGTCGAGCAAAAGGCAATGCGCGTCGTCCCAGAGTCGATCAGAGGCAGGAGGGACTCGTGTTAGGCACGGTCACGGTCGAGCAGAAGGCAATGCGCGTCGTCCCACAGTCGATCGGTGGCAATGTGGACTCGACACGAGCATCGTCGGTGTGAAGCGGTGGGCGACGATTGGCGTCCCGCAGGCGATCAGAGGCCGTAGGGACTCGTGATGGGCACGGTCACAGTCGAGCGAAAGGCAATGCGCGTCGTCCCAGAGTCGATCAGAGGCAAGAGGGACTCGTGTTAGGCACGGTCACAGTCGAGCAAAAGGCAATGCGCGTCGTCCCTGAGTCGATCGGTGGCAATGTGGACTTGACACGAGCATCGTCAGAGTAAAGCAGGAGGCGTTGGAGGGCGTCCCGCAGTCGATCTGAGGCCGTGGTGACAAGAGTTAGGCACGGTCACAGTCGAGCAGAAGTCAATGCGCGTCGTCCCAGAGTCGATCGGAGGCAGCGGGGACTCGTGTTAGGCACGGTCACAGTCGAGCAAAAGGCAATGCGCGTCGTCCCTGAGTCGATCGGCGGGAGTGGGGACTCGACACGAGCATCGTCGGAGTGAAGCGGGGTGCGACGGTTGGCGTCCCACAGTCGACCAGAGGCCGTGGTGACACGAGTTAGGCACGGTCACAGTCGAGCAGAAGGCAATGCGCGTCGTCCCAGGGTCGATCCACGGCGGTGTTGACTTGACCCGAGCATCTTCAAAGGGAGCAGAAGGCGTTGTAGGGTGTCCCGCAGTCGATCTGAGGCCGTGAGGACACGTGTTAGGCACGGTCATAGTCAATCAAAAGGCAATGCGCGTCGTCCCTGAGTCGATCGGTGGCAGTGGGGACCCGTCGCGTGCATCGTTAGGGTGGAGCAGGAGACGCTGGAAGGCGTCACTCAGTCAATCTGAGGCCGTGGGGACACGAGTTAGGCACGGTCACGGTCGAGTAAGAGGCAATGCGCGTCTTTCCAGCGTCGATTCACGGCAGTATTGACTTGACACGAGCATCGTTAGAGGGAGCAGGAGGCGTTGGAGGGCGTCCCGCAGTCGATCTGAGGCCGTGGTGACAAGAGTTAGGCACGGTCATAGTCGAGCAGAAGGCAATGCGCGTCGTCCCAGAGTCGATCGGAGCCAGCGGGGACTCGTGTTAGGCACGGTCACAGTCGAGCAGAAGGAAATGCGCGTCATCCCTGAGTCGATCGGTGGCAATGTGGACTTGACACGAGCATCGTCTGAGTGGAGCAGGAGGCGTTGGATGACCTCCCGCAGTCGATCAGAGGCCGTGGGCACACGTGTTAGGCACGGTCACAGTCGACCAAACGGCAATGCGCGTGGTCCCAGGGTCGATCCACGGCAGTGTTGACTTGACCCGAGCATCTTCAAAGGGAGCAGGAGGCGTTGTAGGGTGTCCCGCAGTCAATCTGAGGCCGTGAGGACACGTGTTAGGCACGGTCATAGTAGAGCAAAAGGCAATGCGCGTCGTCCCTGAGTCGATCGGTGGCAGTGGGGACCCGACGCGTGCATCGTTAGGGTGGAGCAGGAGACGCTGGAGGGCGTCACTCAGTCAATCTGAGGCTGTGGGGACACGAGTTAGGCACGGTCACGGTCGAGTAAGAGGCAATGCGCGTCTTTCCAACGTCGATTCACGGCAGTATTGACTTGACACGAGCATCGTTAGAGGGAGCAGGAGGCGAGGGAGAGCGTCCCGCAGTCGATCTGAGGCCGTGGTGACAAGAGTTAGGCACGGTCACAGTCGAGCAGAAGGCAATGCGCGTCGTCCCAGAGTCGATCGGAGGCAGCGGGGACTCGTGTTAGGCACGGTCACAGTCGAGCAGAAGGCAATGCGCGTCATCCCTGAGTCGATCGGTGGCAAAGTGGACTTGACACGAGCATCGTCTGAGTGGAGCAGGAGGCGTTGGATGGCCTCCCGCAGTCGATCAGAGGCCGTGTGCACACGTGTTAGGCACGGTCACAGTCGACCAAACGGCTATGCGCGTCGTCCCAGGGTCGATCCACAGCAGTGTTGACTTGACCCGAGCATCTTCAAAGGGAGCAGGAGGCGTTGTAGGGTGTCCCGCAGTCGATCTGAGGCCGTGAGGACACGTGTTAGGCACGGTCATAGTCGAGCAGAAGGTAATGCGCGTCGTCCCAGAGTCGATCGGAGGCAGCGGGGACACGTGTTGGGCACGGTCACAGTCGGGCAAAAGGCGATGCGCGTCGTCCCAGAGTCGATCGGAGGCAGTAGGGACTCGTGTTAGGCACGGTCATAGTCGAGCAAAAGGCAATGCGCGTCGTCCCTGAGTCGATCGGTGGCAATGTGGACTTGACACGAGCGTCGTTAGAGGGAGCAGGAGGCGTTGGAGGGCGTCCCGCAGTCGATCTGAGGCCGTGGTGACAAGAGTTAGGCACGGTCACAGTCGAGCAGAAGGCAATGCGCGTCGTCCCAGAGTCGATCGGAGGCAGCGTGGACTCGTGTTAGGCACGGTCACAGTCGAGCAGAAGGCAATGCGCGTCATCCCTGAGTCGATTGGTGGCAATGTGGACTAGACACGAGCATCGTCAGAGTGGAGCAGGAGGCGTTGGATGGCCTCCCGCAGTCGATCAGAGGCCGTGGGGACACGAGTTAGGCACGGTCACAGTCGAGCAGAAGGCAATGCGCGTCGTCCCAGAGTCGATCAGAGGCAGGAGGGACTCGTGTTAGGCACGGTCACGGTCGAGCAGAAGGCAATGCGCGTCGTCCCACAGTCGATCGGTGGCAATGTGGACTCGACACGAGCATCGTCGGTGTGAAGCGGTGGGCGACGATTGGCGTCCCGCAGGCGATCAGAGGCCGTGTGCACACGTGTTAGGCACGGTCACAGTCGACCAAACGGCTATGCGCGTCGTCCCAGGGTCGATCCACAGCAGTGTTGACTTGACCCGAGCATCTTCAAAGGGAGCAGGAGGCGTTGTAGGGTGTCCCGCAGTCGATCTGAGGCCGTGAGGACACGTGTTAGGCACGGTCATAGTCGAGCAGAAGGTAATGCGCGTCGTCCCAGAGTCGATCGGAGGCAGCGGGGACACGTGTTGGGCACGGTCACAGTCGGGCAAAAGGCGATGCGCGTCGTCCCAGAGTCGATCGGAGGCAGTAGGGACTCGTGTTAGGCACGGTCATAGTCGAGCAAAAGGCAATGCGCGTCGTCCCTGAGTCGATCGGTGGCAATGTGGACTTGACACGAGCGTCGTTAGAGGGAGCAGGAGGCGTTGGAGGGCGTCCCGCAGTCGATCTGAGGCCGTGGTGACAGGAGTTAGGCACGGTCACAGTCGAGCAGAAGGCAATGCGCGTCGTCCCAGAGTTGATCGGAGGCAGCGTGGACTCGTGTTAGGCACGGTCACAGTCGAGCAGAAGGCAATGCGCGTCATCCCTGAGTCGATTGGTGGCAATGTGGACTTGACACGAGCATCGTCAGAGTAAAGCAGGAGGCGTTGGATGGCCTTCCGCAGTCGATCAGAGGCCGTGGGGACACGTGTTGGGCACGGTCACAGTCGAGCAAAAGGCGATGCGCGTCGTCCCAGAGTCGATCGGAGGCAGTAGGGACTCGTGTTAGGCACATTCATAGTCGAGCAAAAGGCAATGCGCGTCGTCCCTGAGTCGATCGGTGGCAGTGGGGGCCCGACGCGTGCATCGTTAGGGTGGAGCAGGAGACGCTGGAGGGCGTCACTCAGTCAGTCTGAGGCTGTGGGGACACAAGTTAGGCACGGTCACAGTCGAGCGAAACGCAATGCGCGTCGACCCAGAGTCGATCGGAGGCAGTGGGGACTCGCGTTAGGCACGGTCACAGTTGAGCAGAAGACAATGAGCGTCGTCCCACAGTCGGTCGGTGGCAATGTGGACTCGACACGAGCATCGTCAGAGTGGAGCAGGAGGCGTTGGATGGCCTCCCGCAGTCGATCAGAGGCCGTGGGGACACGTGTTGGGCACGGTCACAGTCGAGCAAAAGGCAATGCGCGTCGTCCCAGAGTCGATCAGAGGCAGGAGGGACTCGTGTTAGGCACGGTCACGGTCGAGCAGAAGGCAATGCGCGTCGTCCCACAGTCGATCGGTGTCAATGTGGACTCGACACGAGCATCGTCGGTGTGAAGCGGTGGGCGACGATCGGCGTCCCGCAGGCGATCAGAGGCCGTAGGGACTCGTGATGGGCACGGTCACAGTCGAGCGAAAGGCAATGCGCGTCGTCCCAGAGTCGATCAGAGGCAAGAGGGACTCGTGTTAGGCACGGTCACAGTCGAGCAAAAGGCATTGCGCGTCGTCCCTGAGTCGATCGGTGGCAATGTGGACTTGACACGAGCATCGTCAGAGTAAAGCAGGAGGCGTTGGAGGGCGTCCCGCAGTCGATCTGAGGCCGTTGTGACAAGAGTTAGGCACGGTCACAGTCGAGCAGAAGGCAATGCGCGTCGTCCCAGAGTCGATCGGAGGCAGCGGGGACTCGTGTTAGGCACGGTCACAGTCGACCAAACGGCAATGCGCGTCGTCCCAGGGTCGATCCACGGCAGTGTTGACTTGACCCGAGCATCTTCAAAGGGAGCAGGAGGCGTTGTAGGGTGTCCCGCAGTCGATCTGAGGCCGTGAGGACACGTGTTAGGCACGGTCATAGTCGAGCAGAAGGCAATGCGCGTCGTCCCAGAGTCGATCGGAGGCAGCGGGGACACGTGTTGGGCACGGTCACAGTCGGGCAAAAGGCGATGCGCGTCGTCCCAGAGTCGATCGGAGGCAGTAGGGACTCGTGTTAGGCACGGTCATAGTCGAGCAAAAGGCAATGCGCGTCGTCCCTGAGTCGATCGGTGGCAATGTGGACTTGACACGAGCGTCGTTAGAGGGAGCAGGAGGCGTTGGAGGGCGTCCCGCAGTCGATCTGAGGCCGTGGTGACAGGAGTTAGGCACGGTCACAGTCGAGCAGAAGGCAATGCGCGTCGTCCCAGAGTTGATCGGAGGCAGCGTGGACTCGTGTTAGGCACGGTCACAGTCGAGCAGAAGGCAATGCGCGTCATCCCTGAGTCGATTGGTGGCAATGTGGACTTGACACGAGCATCGTCAGAGTAAAGCAGGAGGCGTTGGATGGCCTTCCGCAGTCGATCAGAGGCCGTGGGGACACGTGTTGGGCACGGTCACAGTCGAGCAAAAGGCGATGCGCGTCGTCCCAGAGTCGATCGGAGGCAGTAGGGACTCGTGTTAGGCACATTCATAGTCGAGCAAAAGGCAATGCGCGTCGTCCCTGAGTCGATCGGTGGCAGTGGGGGCCCGACGCGTGCATCGTTAGGTTGGAGCAGGAGACGCTGGAGGGCGTCACTCAGTCAGTCTGAGGCTGTGGGGACACAAGTTAGGCACGGTCACAGTCGAGCGAAACGCAATGCGCGTCGACCCAGAGTCGATCGGAGGCAGTGGGGACTCGCGTTAGGCACGGTCACAGTTGAGCAGAAGACAATGAGCGTCGTCCCACAGTCGGTCGGTGGCAATGTGGACTCGACACGAGCATCGTCAGAGTGGAGCAGGAGGCGTTGGATGGCCTCCCGCAGTCGATCAGAGGCCGTGGGGACACGTGTTGGGCACGGTCACAGTCGAGCAAAAGGCAATGCGCGTCGTCCCAGAGTCGATCAGAGGCAGGAGGGACTCGTGTTAGGCACGGTCACGGTCGAGCAGAAGGCAATGCGCGTCGTCCCACAGTCGATCGGTGTCAATGTGGACTCGACACGAGCATCGTCGGTGTGAAGCGGTGGGCGACGATCGGCGTCCCGCAGGCGATCAGAGGCCGTAGGGACTCGTGATGGGCACGGTCACAGTCGAGCGAAAGGCAATGCGCGTCGTCCCAGAGTCGATCAGAGGCAAGAGGGACTCGTGTTAGGCACGGTCACAGTCGAGCAAAAGGCATTGCGCGTCGTCCCTGAGTCGATCGGTGGCAATGTGGACTTGACACGAGCATCGTCAGAGTAAAGCAGGAGGCGTTGGAGGGCGTCCCGCAGTCGATCTGAGGCCGTTGTGACAAGAGTTAGGCACGGTCACAGTCGAGCAGAAGGCAATGCGCGTCGTCCCAGAGTCGATCGGAGGCAGCGGGGACTCGTGTTAGGCACGGTCACAGTCGACCAAACGGCAATGCGCGTCGTCCCAGGGTCGATCCACGGCAGTGTTGACTTGACCCGAGCATCTTCAAAGGGAGCAGGAGGCGTTGTAGGGTGTCCCGCAGTCGATCTGAGGCCGTGAGGACACGTGTTAGGCACGGTCATAGTCGAGCAGAAGGCAATGCGCGTCGTCCCAGAGTCGATCGGAGGCAGTAGGGACTCGTGTTAGGCACGGTCATAGTCGAGCAAAAGGCAATGCGCGTCGTCCCTGAGTCGATCGGTGGCAATGTGGACTTGACACGAGCGTCGTTAGAGGGAGCAGGAGGCGTTGAAGGGCGTCCCGCAGTCGATCTGAGGCCGTGGTGACAAGAGTTAGGCACGGTCACAGTCGAGCAGAAGGCAATGCGCGTCGTCCCAGAGTCGATCGGAGGCAGCGTGGACTCGTGTTAGGCACGGTCACAGTCGAGCAGAAGGCAATGCGCGTCATCCCTGAGTCGATTGGTGGCAATGTGGACTAGACACGAGCATCGTCAGAGTGGAGCAGGAGGCGTTGGATGGCCTCCCGCAGTCGATCAGAGGCCGTGGGGACACGAGTTAGGCACGGTCACAGTCGAGCAGAAGGCAATGCGCGTCGTCCCAGAGTCGATCAGAGGCAGGAGGGACTCGTGTTAGGCACGGTCACGGTCGAGCAGAAGGCAATGCGCGTCGTCCCACAGTCGATCGGTGGCAATGTGGACTCGACACGAGCATCGTCGGTGTGAAGCGGTGGGCGACGATTGGCGTCCCGCAGTCGATCTGAGGCCGTGGTGACAAGAGTTAGGCACGGTCACGGTCGAGTAAGAGGCAATGCGCGTCGTCCCTGAGTCGATCGGTGGCAGTGGGGACCCGACGCGTGCATCGTTAGGGTGGAGCAGGAGACGCTGGGGGGCGTCACTCAGTCAATCTGAGGCTGTGGGGACACGAGTTAGGCACGGTCACGGTCGAGTAAGAGGCAATGCGCGTCTTTCCAACGTCGATTCACGGCAGTATTGACTTGACACGAGCATCGTTAGAGGGAGCAGGAGGCGAGGGAGAGCGTCCCGCAGTCGATCTGAGGCCGTGGTGACAAGAGTTAGGCACGGTCACAGTCGAGCAGAAGGCAATGCGCGTCGTCCCAGAGTCGATCGGAGGCAGCGGGGACTCGTGTTAGGCACGGTCACAGTCGAGCAGAAGGCAATGCGCGTCATCCCTGAGTCGATCGGTGGCAAAGTGGACTTGACACGAGCATCGTCTGAGTGGAGCAGGAGGCGTTGGATGGCCTCCCGCAGTCGATCAGAGGCCGTGTGCACACGTGTTAGGCACGGTCACAGTCGACCAAACGGCTATGCGCGTCGTCCCAGGGTCGATCCACAGCAGTGTTGACTTGACCCGAGCATCTTCAAAGGGAGCAGGAGGCGTTGTAGGGTGTCCCGCAGTCGATCTGAGGCCGTGAGGACACGTGTTAGGCACGGTCATAGTCGAGCAGAAGGTAATGCGCGTCGTCCCAGAGTCGATCGGAGGCAGCGGGGACACGTGTTGGGCACGGTCACAGTCGGGCAAAAGGCGATGCGCGTCGTCCCAGAGTCGATCGGAGGCAGTAGGGACTCGTGTTAGGCACGGTCATAGTCGAGCAAAAGGCAATGCGCGTCGTCCCTGAGTCGATCGGTGGCAATGTGGACTTGACACGAGCGTCGTTAGAGGGAGCAGGAGGCGTTGGAGGGCGTCCCGCAGTCGATCTGAGGCCGTGGTGACAAGAGTTAGGCACGGTCACAGTCGAGCAGAAGGCAATGCGCGTCGTCCCAGAGTCGATCAGAGGCAGCGTGGACTCGTGTTAGGCACGGTCACAGTCGAGCAGAAGGCAATGCGCGTCATCCCTGAGTCGATTGGTGGCAATGTGGACTAGACACGAGCATCGTCAGAGTGGAGCAGGAGGCGTTGGATAGCCTCCCGCAGTCGATCAGAGGCCGTGGGGACACGAGTTAGGCACGGTCACAGTCGAGCAGAAGGCAATGCGCGTCGTCCCAGAGTCGATCAGAGGCAGGAGGGACTCGTGTTAGGCACGGTCACGGTCGAGCAGAAGGCAATGCGCGTCGTCCCACAGTCGATCGGTGGCAATGTGGACTCGACACGAGCATCGTCGGTGTGAAGCGGTGGGCGACGATTGGCGTCCCGCAGGCGATCAGAGGCCGTGTGCACACGTGTTAGGCACGGTCACAGTCGACCAAACGGCTATGCGCGTCGTCCCAGGGTCGATCCACAGCAGTGTTGACTTGACCCGAGCATCTTCAAAGGGAGCAGGAGGCGTTGTAGGGTGTCCCGCAGTCGATCTGAGGCCGTGAGGACACGTGTTAGGCACGGTCATAGTCGAGCAGAAGGTAATGCGCGTCGTCCCAGAGTCGATCGGAGGCAGCGGGGACACGTGTTGGGCACGGTCACAGTCGGGCAAAAGGCGATGCGCGTCGTCCCAGAGTCGATCGGAGGCAGTAGGGACTCGTGTTAGGCACGGTCATAGTCGAGCAAAAGGCAATGCGCGTCGTCCCTGAGTCGATCGGTGGCAATGTGGACTTGACACGAGCGTCGTTAGAGGGAGCAGGAGGCGTTGGAGGGCGTCCCGCAGTCGATCTGAGGCCGTGGTGACAGGAGTTAGGCACGGTCACAGTCGAGCAGAAGGCAATGCGCGTCGTCCCAGAGTTGATCGGAGGCAGCGTGGACTCGTGTTAGGCACGGTCACAGTCGAGCAGAAGGCAATGCGCGTCATCCCTGAGTCGATTGGTGGCAATGTGGACTTGACACGAGCATCGTCAGAGTAAAGCAGGAGGCGTTGGATGGCCTTCCGCAGTCGATCAGAGGCCGTGGGGACACGTGTTGGGCACGGTCACAGTCGAGCAAAAGGCGATGCGCGTCGTCCCAGAGTCGATCGGAGGCAGTAGGGACTCGTGTTAGGCACATTCATAGTCGAGCAAAAGGCAATGCGCGTCGTCCCTGAGTCGATCGGTGGCAGTGGGGGCCCGACGCGTGCATCGTTAGGGTGGAGCAGGAGACGCTGGAGGGCGTCACTCAGTCAGTCTGAGGCTGTGGGGACACAAGTTAGGCACGGTCACAGTCGAGCGAAACGCAATGCGCGTCGACCCAGAGTCGATCGGAGGCAGTGGGGACTCGCGTTAGGCACGGTCACAGTTGAGCAGAAGACAATGCGCGTCGTCCCACAGTCGGTCGGTGGCAATGTGGACTCGACACGAGCATCGTCAGAGTGGAGCAGGAGGCGTTGGATGGCCTCCCGCAGTCGATCAGAGGCCGTGGGGACACGTGTTGGGCACGGTCACAGTCGAGCAAAAGGCAATGCGCGTCGTCCCAGAGTCGATCAGAGGCAGGAGGGACTCGTGTTAGGCACGGTCACGGTCGAGCAGAAGGCAATGCGCGTCGTCCCACAGTCGATCGGTGTCAATGTGGACTCGACACGAGCATCGTCGGTGTGAAGCGGTGGGCGACGATCGGCGTCCCGCAGGCGATCAGAGGCCGTAGGGACTCGTGATGGGCACGGTCACAGTCGAGCGAAAGGCAATGCGCGTCGTCCCAGAGTCGATCAGAGGCAAGAGGGACTCGTGTTAGGCACGGTCACAGTCGAGCAAAAGGCATTGCGCGTCGTCCCTGAGTCGATCGGTGGCAATGTGGACTTGACACGAGCATCGTCAGAGTAAAGCAGGAGGCGTTGGAGGGCGTCCCGCAGTCGATCTGAGGCCGTTGTGACAAGAGTTAGGCACGGTCACAGTCGAGCAGAAGGCAATGCGCGTCGTCCCAGAGTCGATCGGAGGCAGCGGGGACTCGTGTTAGGCACGGTCACAGTCGACCAAACGGCAATGCGCGTCGTCCCAGGGTCGATCCACGGCAGTGTTGACTTGACCCGAGCATCTTCAAAGGGAGCAGGAGGCGTTGTAGGGTGTCCCGCAGTCGATCTGAGGCCGTGAGGACACGTGTTAGGCACGGTCATAGTCGAGCAGAAGGCAATGCGCGTCGTCCCAGAGTCGATCGGAGGCAGCGGGGACACGTGTTGGGCACGGTCACAGTCGGGCAAAAGGCGATGCGCGTCGTCCCAGAGTCGATCGGAGGCAGTAGGGACTCGTGTTAGGCACGGTCATAGTCGAGCAAAAGGCAATGCGCGTCGTCCCTGAGTCGATCGGTGGCAATGTGGACTTGACACGAGCGTCGTTAGAGGGAGCAGGAGGCGTTGAAGGGCGTCCCGCAGTCGATCTGAGGCCGTGGTGACAAGAGTTAGGCACGGTCACAGTCGAGCAGAAGGCAATGCGCGTCGTCCCAGAGTCGATCGGAGGCAGCGTGGACTCGTGTTAGGCACGGTCACAGTCGAGCAGAAGGCAATGCGCGTCATCCCTGAGTCGATTGGTGGCAATGTGGACTAGACACGAGCATCGTCAGAGTGGAGCAGGAGGCGTTGGATGGCCTCCCGCAGTCGATCAGAGGCCGTGGGGACACGAGTTAGGCACGGTCACAGTCGAGCAGAAGGCAATGCGCGTCGTCCCAGAGTCGATCAGAGGCAGGAGGGACTCGTGTTAGGCACGGTCACGGTCGAGCAGAAGGCAATGCGCGTCGTCCCACAGTCGATCGGTGGCAATGTGGACTCGACACGAGCATCGTCGGTGTGAAGCGGTGGGCGACGATTGGCGTCCCGCAGGCGATCAGAGGCCGTAGGGACTCGTGATGGGCACGGTCACAGTCGAGCGAAAGGCAATGCGCGTCGTCCCAGAGTCGATCGGAGGCAAGAGGGACTCGTGTTAGGCACGGTCACAGTCGAGCAAAAGGCAATGCGCGTCGTCCCTGAGTCGATCGGTGGCAATGTGGACTTGACCCGAGCATCGTCAGAGTAAAGCAGGAGGCGTTGGAGGGCGTCCCGCAGTCGATCTGAGGCCGTGGTGACAAGAGTTAGGCACGGTCACAGTCGAGCAGAAGTCAATGCGCGTCGTCCCAGAGTCGATCGGAGGCAGCGGGGACTCGTGTTAGGCACGGTCACAGTCGAGCAAAAGGCAATGCGCGTCGTCCCTGAGTCGATCGGCGGGAGTGGGGACTCGACACGAGCATCGTCGGAGTGAAGCGGGGTGCGACGGTTGGCGTCCCACAGTCGACCAGAGGCCGTGGTGACACGAGTTAGGCACGGTCACAGTCGAGCAGAAGGCAATGCGCGTCGTCCCAGGGTCGATCCACGGCGGTGTTGACTTGACCCGAGCATCTTCAAAGGGAGCAGAAGGCGTTGTAGGGTGTCCCGCAGTCGATCTGAGGCCGTGAGGACACGTGTTAGGCACGGTCATAGTCAATCAAAAGGCAATGCGCGTCGTCCCTGAGTCGATCGGTGGCAGTGGGGACCCGTCGCGTGCATCGTTAAGGTGGAGCAGGAGACGCTGGAGGGCGTCACTCAGTCAATCTGAGGCCGTGGGGACACGAGTTAGGCACGGTCACGGTCGAGTAAGAGGCAATGCGCGTCTTTCCAGCGTCGATTCACGGCAGTATTGACTTGACACGAGCATCGTTAGAGGGAGCAGGAGGCGTTGGAGGGCGTCCCGCAGTCAATCTGAGGCCGTGGTGACAAGAGTTAGGCACGGTCATAGTCGAGCAGAAGGCAATGCGCGTCGTCCCAGAGTCGATCGGAGCCAGCGGGGACTCGTGTTAGGCACGGTCACAGTCGAGCAGAAGGAAATGCGCGTCATCCCTGAGTCGATCGGTGGCAATGTGGACTTGACACGAGCATCGTCAGAGTAAAGCAGGAGGCGTTGGATGGCCTTCCGCAGTCGATCAGAGGCCGTGGGGACACGTGTTGGGCACGGTCACAGTCGAGCAAAAGGCGATGCGCGTCGTCCCAGAGTCGATCGGAGGCAGTAGGGACTCGTGTTAGGCACATTCATAGTCGAGCAAAAGGCAATGCGCGTCGTCCCTGAGTCGATCGGTGGCAGTGGGGGCCCGACGCGTGCATCGTTAGGGTGGAGCAGGAGACGCTGGAGGGCGTCACTCAGTCAGTCTGAGGCTGTGGGGACACAAGTTAGGCACGGTCACAGTCGAGCGAAACGCAATGCGCGTCGACCCAGAGTCGATCGGAGGCAGTGGGGACTCGCGTTAGGCACGGTCACAGTTGAGCAGAAGACAATGCGCGTCGTCCCACAGTCGGTCGGTGGCAATGTGGACTCGACACGAGCATCGTCAGAGTGGAGCAGGAGGCGTTGGATGGCCTCCCGCAGTCGATCAGAGGCCGTGGGGACACGTGTTGGGCACGGTCACAGTCGAGCAAAAGGCAATGCGCGTCGTCCCAGAGTCGATCAGAGGCAGGAGGGACTCGTGTTAGGCACGGTCACGGTCGAGCAGAAGGCAATGCGCGTCGTCCCACAGTCGATCGGTGTCAATGTGGACTCGACACGAGCATCGTCGGTGTGAAGCGGTGGGCGACGATCGGCGTCCCGCAGGCGATCAGAGGCCGTAGGGACTCGTGATGGGCACGGTCACAGTCGAGCGAAAGGCAATGCGCGTCGTCCCAGAGTCGATCAGAGGCAAGAGGGACTCGTGTTAGGCACGGTCACAGTCGAGCAAAAGGCATTGCGCGTCGTCCCTGAGTCGATCGGTGGCAATGTGGACTTGACACGAGCATCGTCAGAGTAAAGCAGGAGGCGTTGGAGGGCGTCCCGCAGTCGATCTGAGGCCGTTGTGACAAGAGTTAGGCACGGTCACAGTCGAGCAGAAGGCAATGCGCGTCGTCCCAGAGTCGATCGGAGGCAGCGGGGACTCGTGTTAGGCACGGTCACAGTCGACCAAACGGCAATGCGCGTCGTCCCAGGGTCGATCCACGGCAGTGTTGACTTGACCCGAGCATCTTCAAAGGGAGCAGGAGGCGTTGTAGGGTGTCCCGCAGTCGATCTGAGGCCGTGAGGACACGTGTTAGGCACGGTCATAGTCGAGCAGAAGGCAATGCGCGTCGTCCCAGAGTCGATCGGAGGCAGCGGGGACACGTGTTGGGCACGGTCACAGTCGGGCAAAAGGCGATGCGCGTCGTCCCAGAGTCGATCGGAGGCAGTAGGGACTCGTGTTAGGCACGGTCATAGTCGAGCAAAAGGCAATGCGCGTCGTCCCTGAGTCGATCGGTGGCAATGTGGACTTGACACGAGCGTCGTTAGAGGGAGCAGGAGGCGTTGAAGGGCGTCCCGCAGTCGATCTGAGGCCGTGGTGACAAGAGTTAGGCACGGTCACAGTCGAGCAGAAGGCAATGCGCGTCGTCCCAGAGTCGATCGGAGGCAGCGTGGACTCGTGTTAGGCACGGTCACAGTCGAGCAGAAGGCAATGCGCGTCATCCCTGAGTCGATTGGTGGCAATGTGGACTAGACACGAGCATCGTCAGAGTGGAGCAGGAGGCGTTGGATGGCCTCCCGCAGTCGATCAGAGGCCGTGGGGACACGAGTTAGGCACGGTCACAGTCGAGCAGAAGGCAATGCGCGTCGTCCCAGAGTCGATCAGAGGCAGGAGGGACTCGTGTTAGGCACGGTCACGGTCGAGCAGAAGGCAATGCGCGTCGTCCCACAGTCGATCGGTGGCAATGTGGACTCGACACGAGCATCGTCGGTGTGAAGCGGTGGGCGACGATTGGCGTCCCGCAGGCGATCAGAGGCCGTAGGGACTCGTGATGGGCACGGTCACAGTCGAGCGAAAGGCAATGCGCGTCGTCCCAGAGTCGATCGGAGGCAAGAGGGACTCGTGTTAGGCACGGTCACAGTCGAGCAAAAGGCAATGCGCGTCGTCCCTGAGTCGATCGGTGGCAATGTGGACTTGACCCGAGCATCGTCAGAGTAAAGCAGGAGGCGTTGGAGGGCGTCCCGCAGTCGATCTGAGGCCGTGGTGACAAGAGTTAGGCACGGTCACAGTCGAGCAGAAGTCAATGCGCGTCGTCCCAGAGTCGATCGGAGGCAGCGGGGACTCGTGTTAGGCACGGTCACAGTCGAGCAAAAGGCAATGCGCGTCGTCCCTGAGTCGATCGGCGGGAGTGGGGACTCGACACGAGCATCGTCGGAGTGAAGCGGGGTGCGACGGTTGGCGTCCCACAGTCGACCAGAGGCCGTGGTGACACGAGTTAGGCACGGTCACAGTCGAGCAGAAGGCAATGCGCGTCGTCCCAGGGTCGATCCACGGCGGTGTTGACTTGACCCGAGCATCTTCAAAGGGAGCAGAAGGCGTTGTAGGGTGTCCCGCAGTCGATCTGAGGCCGTGAGGACACGTGTTAGGCACGGTCATAGTCAATCAAAAGGCAATGCGCGTCGTCCCTGAGTCGATCGGTGGCAGTGGGGACCCGTCGCGTGCATCGTTAGGGTGGAGCAGGAGACGCTGGAGGGCGTCACTCAGTCAATCTGAGGCCGTGGGGACACGAGTTAGGCACGGTCACGGTCGAGTAAGAGGCAATGCGCGTCTTTCCAGCGTCGATTCACGGCAGTATTGACTTGACACGAGCATCGTTAGAGGGAGCAGGAGGCGTTGGAGGGCGTCCCGCAGTCGATCTGAGGCCGTGGTGACAAGAGTTAGGCACGGTCATAGTCGAGCAGAAGGCAATGCGCGTCGTCCCAGAGTCGATCGGAGCCAGCGGGGACTCGTGTTAGGCACGGTCACAGTCGAGCAGAAGGAAATGCGCGTCATCCCTGAGTCGATCGGTGGCAATGTGGACTTGACACGAGCATCGTCTGAGTGGAGCAGGAGGCGTTGGATGACCTCCCGCAGTCGATCAGAGGCCGTGGGCACACGTGTTAGGCACGGTCACAGTCGACCAAACGGCAATGCGCGTGGTCCCAGGGTCGATCCACGGCAGTGTTGACTTGACCCGAGCATCTTCAAAGGGAGCAGGAGGCGTTGTAGGGTGTCCCGCAGTCAATCTGAGGCCGTGAGGACACGTGTTAGGCACGGTCATAGTAGAGCAAAAGGCAATGCGCGTCGTCCCTGAGTCGATCGGTGGCAATGTGGACTTGACACGAGCGTCGTTAGAGGGAGCAGGAGGCGTTGGAGGGCGTCCCGCAGTCGATCTGAGGCCGTGGTGACAAGAGTTAGGCACGGTCACAGTCGAGCAGAAGGCAATGCGCGTCGTCCCAGAGTCGATCGGAGGCAGCGTGGACTCGTGTTAGGCACGGTCACAGTCGAGCAGAAGGCAATGCGCGTCATCCCTGAGTCGATTGGTGGCAATGTGGACTAGACACGAGCATCGTCAGAGTGGAGCAGGAGGCGTTGGATGGCCTCCCGCAGTCGATCAGAGGCCGTGGGGACACGAGTTAGGCACGGTCACAGTCGAGCAGAAGGCAATGCGCGTCGTCCCAGAGTCGATCGGAGGCAGTGGGGACTCGTGTTAGGCACGGTCACAGTTGAGCAGAAGACAATGCGCGTCGTCCCACAGTCGGTCGGTGGCAATGTGGACTTGACACGAGCATCGTCAGAGTGTAGCAGGAGGCGTTGGATGGCCTCCCGCAGTCGATCAGAGGCCGTGGGGACACGTGTTGGGCACGGTCACAGTCAAGCAAAAGGCAATGCGCGTCGTCCCAGAGTCGATCAGAGGCAGGAGGGACTCGTGTTAGGCACGGTCACGGTCGAGCAGAAGGCAATGCGCGTCGTCCCACAGTCGATCGGTGGCAATGTGGACTCGACACGAGCATCGTCGGTGTGAAGCGGTGCGCGACGATTGGCGTCCCGCAGGCGATCAGAGGCCGTAGGGACTCGTGATGGGCTGTGACGTCCCAGACGCACTAATCAACAAAAAAAAACAATTCTTAATGCTGACGTACGCGGAGCGACACTGCAATAACGGAGCCCTGTTTTATTTGAGGGACCCGGGCCCCCGCTATGGATTAGATTCGTCAAAAGGTGTGAATAAAGGGGTAACGTAATGAGCGTCTTACCTTAATCAAGGAAGATGACTTCTGGCTCGGAATCCAAATCGATGACTTCCGGTTCTTCCACCCAGTCGTATACGCACGGTACCGGGAACAGCTTCCTCCTGATGTCTACCTGCTCGTATAATAGTCCCTCGCTGACTCGTGTAATCGTCTGAATTACTTCCCGTTCTACCCCGTGAGATGAGAACGGCTGGTCAACCCTAGGTTGCTCGGAGGTGCTCGAAGAGAAGGTGCCCGATTCTTCGTTGCTGCTGGATCGCGTAAAGATCGGAAGGATCTCTGATGGATTACGAATGCGGTTGATTCTAGCTAATGCAGCCTGCTTTTTGGCTCGAAGTCGACGGCCTGCGCGATGTCTACTCTTACGGCTTTGGCGCTTATTCGACTTTGACATCTACCGAATGGAGAAAAGGGGTATAGGAATTAATTAACTTGGAAAAGCTAGTTTTTCAAGCTTAATTAAGTCAGCGTCTCCGCTAACAACCAGAGTTAAATGTGGGTAAAGGGAATTACCTTGGAATATCACTGACTCTAGTTTCAGGTTCAAGAAATGAGAACTCGGTGAAATAACCTTTTTGCGTTTGGTATATTGTTACAGATTATTCAAAAGAAAATACAATGTTTAATATTCTAGTCGCGTATATTAAGAGTCTACGTTAAACGGAGCGCTTAAGCCGATAGCGAATAAGTTCGAGTTCTATACGTGCAAGTTAACTGTGTAACTCGTAGAGATTTACAAGAGCTCGACTGGTTGGCTTGAAGCGCGGATGAGAAGTGAAAATGGTTACAATATTTGATATATTAGACGCGTATACTAAGAGTTAACGTTAAACAGAGCGCTAAGCTGTTAGCGAATGTGTACAAGTTCTAAACGTGCAAGTTAACTGTGTAACTCGTAGAGATTTACAAGAACCCGACTGGTCAGCTTGAAGCGCGGATGAGAAGTGATGCTTGGGGTGCGAAGCGTCGACCGTCTCAGCTCTCGGGTGTCCTGGTGCGCATGCGCGGGGCGGTGGTGCGCGCGCCGCTGGCCTGCCTCGACGCGCTCGGTGTCACGTAGGCGCGCGTGACGTCAGGGCCTTGGAATCCGGCCCTTTGTTGGCGGAGTCCCGTTAGGTCCGACCTGTTGCTG
Organism: Neodiprion virginianus; assembly: GCF_021901495.1. Taxonomy (NCBI): domain Eukaryota; kingdom Metazoa; phylum Arthropoda; class Insecta; order Hymenoptera; family Diprionidae; genus Neodiprion; species Neodiprion virginianus. The sequence continues at coordinate 10,401,711 of NC_060883.1, read as the reverse complement.
CCTGCCTGCGTGCACGTGTTCGGGGTCCGGCGCCGACTTGTCGCTGCCTGCCTGCTTGCACGTGGTGGGCCTGACGTCATGCTGCGAGGGTTATCTTGTTTTATGGCCCTGTTGTAAACCGGTCCCTGGCTAAGTGCGGGTCTGGCTTCGCTCTCTTTTATGACGGTCGAGTAAACAGGTTTCTCCCGCTCGACCCTTGGCCTTTGTTCTGCGTTGGCGTCGGTCCGTCGGCCTGGGCTGGAATTGTTTAGCTCAGTTTCTCCTCGGGTATCGGATCGCCATGTCGATGTTTTCTGCTTAAGTGTTCGGTGCTTGACGGATTTATCGCTTCCGTCTGTTTATTGTATCGGAGTTTCAAGAAGGTTTAGTCTAGTGCAATCTTAACTAAGCAAGATCTTATCTTTATTACGATGAACGCTCAGCGGGTGTTTATGCTTGGGTTCGCCTTTTTGAACCTTTGTTTAAGTGAGTCGAGACCCGCTGGCCGCTCTGCTTATAGCTATTTGTTTATTATAGTGAAAGTAGTTGCTTCTGAGAAGTGCACGTGGTCGAGCGCTGAACGTGCGAAATGTCACGTAGGCCTACTGAAGGCGTATTTCGGATGAAGGGATAAAGTTTCCTTTTTGCGCGTCGATGACGTGTACTCCTCTTATATAACATGAATATAAGCATATTATATTTATGGGTAAGTGTATTCGGTTATTTATTATATCTTATTTACTTTATTATTTATACATTCTTAATAGCACGATGTGCGTGTATTTCTAATAGTGTAGTATATGATGAGCGGGCGAGTCAAGATGGCGGCCTCTTGGCACGACTGTGAATACGGCTTGTTGCCTAGTGCTTCCTGCCGGGTACGCCATGTTGCCTTGCCCTTTGCTTATGGTATAGTATGATGTATTCCTATAGTTTAGGTATAATCCAAATATGTGTTAGGCTATAGTAGTATACTCGAGGTAAGAGAGCAACAGTTTTAGTATGATAATAGGGAAAAATATGCATAGGGTAGACGTTCTTCCGGGGACGTCACAGGGCACGGTCACAGTCGAGCGAAAGGCAATGCGCGTCGTCCCAGAGTCGATCAGAGGCAGGAGGGACTCGTGTTAGGCACGGTCACGGTCGAGCAGAAGGCAATGCGCGTCGTCCCACAGTCGATCGGTGGCAATGTGGACTCGACACGAGCATCGTCGGTGTGAAGCGGTGCGCGACGATTGGCGTCCCGCAGTCGATCAGAGGCCGTGGGGACACGTGTTGGGCACGGTCACAGTCGAGCGAAACGCAATGCGCGTCGACCCAGAGTCGATCAGAGGCAGTAGGGACTCGTGTTAGGCACATTCATAGTCGAGCAAAAGGCAATGCGCGTCGTCCCTGAGTCGATCGGTGGCAGTGGGGACCCGACGCGTGCATCGTTAGGGTGGAGCAGGAGACGCTGGAGGGCGTCACTCAGTCAATCTGAAGCTGTGGGGACACAAGTTAGGCACGGTCACAGTCGAGCGAAACGCAATGCGCGTCGACCCAGAGACGATCGGAGGCAGTGGGGACTCGTGTTAGGCACGGTCACAGTTGAGCAGAAGACAATGCGCGTCGTCCCACAGTCGGTCGGTGGCAATGTGGACTTGACACGAGCATCGTCAGAGTGGAGCAGGAGGCGTTGGATGGCCTCCCGCAGTCGATCAGAGGCCGTGGGGACACGTGTTGGGCACGGTCACAGTCGAGCAAAAGGCAATGCGCGTCGTCCCAGAGTCGATCAGAGGCAGGAGGGACTCGTGTTAGGCACGGTCACGGTCGAGCAGAAGGCAATGCGCGTCGTCCCACAGTCGATCGGTGGCAATGTGGACTCGACACGAGCATCGTCGGTGTGAAGCGGTGGGCGACGATTGGCGTCCCGCAGGCGATCAGAGGCCGTAGGGACTCGTGATGGGCACGGTCACAGTCGAGCGAAAGGCAATGCGCGTCGTCCCAGAGTCGATCAGAGGCAAGAGGGACTCGTGTTAGGCACGGTCACAGTCGAGCAAAAGGCAATGCGCGTCGTCCCTGAGTCGATCGGTGGCAATGTGGACTTGACACGAGCATCGTCAGAGTAAAGCAGGAGGCGTTGGAGGGCGTCCCGCAGTCGATCTGAGGCCGTGGTGACAAGAGTTAGGCACGGTCACAGTCGAGCAGAAGTCAATGCGCGTCGTCCCAGAGTCGATCGGAGGCAGCGGGGACTCGTGTTAGGCACGGTCACAGTCGAGCAAAAGGCAATGCGCGTCGTCCCTGAGTCGATCGGCGGGAGTGGGGACTCGACACGAGCATCGTCGGAGTGAAGCGGGGTGCGACGGTTGGCGTCCCACAGTCGACCAGAGGCCGTGGTGACACGAGTTAGGCACGGTCACAGTCGAGCAGAAGGCAATGCGCGTCGTCCCAGGGTCGATCCACGGCGGTGTTGACTTGACCCGAGCATCTTCAAAGGGAGCAGAAGGCGTTGTAGGGTGTCCCGCAGTCGATCTGAGGCCGTGAGGACACGTGTTAGGCACGGTCATAGTCAATCAAAAGGCAATGCGCGTCGTCCCTGAGTCGATCGGTGGCAGTGGGGACCCGTCGCGTGCATCGTTAGGGTGGAGCAGGAGACGCTGGAGGGCGTCACTCAGTCAATCTGAGGCCGTGGGGACACGAGTTAGGCACGGTCACGGTCGAGTAAGAGGCAATGCGCGTCTTTCCAGCGTCGATTCACGGCAGTATTGACTTGACACGAGCATCGTTAGAGGGAGCAGGAGGCGTTGGAGGGCGTCCCGCAGTCGATCTGAGGCCGTGGTGACAAGAGTTAGGCACGGTCATAGTCGAGCAGAAGGCAATGCGCGTCGTCCCAGAGTCGATCGGAGCCAGCGGGGACTCGTGTTAGGCACGGTCACAGTCGAGCAGAAGGAAATGCGCGTCATCCCTGAGTCGATCGGTGGCAATGTGGACTTGACACGAGCATCGTCTGAGTGGAGCAGGAGGCGTTGGATGACCTCCCGCAGTCGATCAGAGGCCGTGGGCACACGTGTTAGGCACGGTCACAGTCGACCAAACGGCAATGCGCGTGGTCCCAGGGTCGATCCACGGCAGTGTTGACTTGACCCGAGCATCTTCAAAGGGAGCAGGAGGCGTTGTAGGGTGTCCCGCAGTCAATCTGAGGCCGTGAGGACACGTGTTAGGCACGGTCATAGTAGAGCAAAAGGCAATGCGCGTCGTCCCTGAGTCGATCGGTGGCAGTGGGGACCCGACGCGTGCATCGTTAGGGTGGAGCAGGAGACGCTGGAGGGCGTCACTCAGTCAATCTGAGGCTGTGGGGACACGAGTTAGGCACGGTCACGGTCGAGTAAGAGGCAATGCGCGTCTTTCCAGCGTCGATTCACGGCAGTATTGACTTGACACGAGCATCGTTAGAGGGAGCAGGAGGCGTTGGAGGGCGTCCCGCAGTCGATCTGAGGCCGTGGTGACAAGAGTTAGGCACGGTCATAGTCGAGCAGAAGGCAATGCGCGTCGTCCCAGAGTCGATCGGAGCCAGCGGGGACTCGTGTTAGGCACGGTCACAGTCGAGCAGAAGGAAATGCGCGTCATCCCTGAGTCGATCGGTGGCAATGTGGACTTGACACGAGCATCGTCTGAGTGGAGCAGGAGGCGTTGGATGACCTCCCGCAGTCGATCAGAGGCCGTGGGCACACGTGTTAGGCACGGTCACAGTCGACCAAACGGCAATGCGCGTGGTCCCAGGGTCGATCCACGGCAGTGTTGACTTGACCCGAGCATCTTCAAAGGGAGCAGGAGGCGTTGTAGGGTGTCCCGCAGTCAATCTGAGGCCGTGAGGACACGTGTTAGGCACGGTCATAGTAGAGCAAAAGGCAATGCGCGTCGTCCCTGAGTCGATCGGTGGCAGTGGGGACCCGACGCGTGCATCGTTAGGGTGGAGCAGGAGACGCTGGAGGGCGTCACTCAGTCAATCTGAGGCTGTGGGGACACGAGTTAGGCACGGTCACGGTCGAGTAAGAGGCAATGCGCGTCGTCCCTGAGTCGATCGGTGGCAATGTGGACTTGACACGAGCATCGTCAGAGTAAAGTGTGACGTCCCAGACGCACTAATCAACAAAAAAAAAACAATTCTTAATGCTGACGTACGCGGAGCGACACTGCAATAACGGAGCCCTGTTTTATTTGAGGGACCCGGGCCCCCGCTATGGATTAGATTCGTCAAAAGGTGTGAATAAAGGGGTAACGTAATGAGCGTCTTACCTTAATCAAGGAAGATGACTTCTGGCTCGGAATCCAAATCGATGACTTCCGGTTCTTCCACCCAGTCGTATACGCACGGTACCGGGAACAGCTTCCTCCTGATGTCTACCTGCTCGTATAATAGTCCCTCGCTGACTCGTGTAATCGTCTGAATTACTTCCCGTTCTACCCCGTGAGATGAGAACGGCTGGTCAACCCTAGGTTGCTCGGAGGTGCTCGAAGAGAAGGTGCCCGATTCTTCGTTGCTGCTGGATCGCGTAAAGATCGGAAGGATCTCTGATGGATTACGAATGCGGTTGATTCTAGCTAATGCAGCCTGCTTTTTGGCTCGAAGTCGACGGCCTGCGCGATGTCTACTCTTACGGCTTTGGCGCTTATTCGACTTTGACATCTACCGAATGGAGAAAAGGGGTATAGGAATTAATTAACTTGGAAAAGCTAGTTTTTCAAGCTTAATTAAGTCAGCGTCTCCGCTAACAACCAGAGTTAAATGTGGGTAAAGGGAATTACCTTGGAATATCACTGACTCTAGTTTCAGGTTCAAGAAATGAGAACTCGATGAAATAAATCTTTGTGTTTTGTATATTGTTACAATAAATTCGAGAAAAGGTACAATGTTTAAATATTCTAATCGCGTATGTTGAGAGTTTATGTTTCAAACGGAGCGCTTAAGCTATAGCGAATGAGTCTAAGTTCTAGACGTGCAAGCTAACTGTGTAACTCGTAGAGATTTATAAGAACTCGACTGGTCTGCTTGAAGCGCGGATGAGAAGTCATGCTTGGGGTGCGAAGCGTCGACCGTCTCAGCTCTCGGGTGTCCTGGTGCGCATGCGCGGGGCGGTGGTGCGCGCGCCGCTGGCCTGCCTCGACGCGCTCGGTGTCACGTAGGCGCGCGTGACGTCAGAGCCTTGGAATGCGGCCCTTTGTTGGCGGAGTCCCGTTAGGTCCGACCTGTTGCTGCCTGCCTGCGTGCACGTGTTTGGGGTCCGGCGCCGACTTGTCGCTGCCTGCCTGCTTGCACGTGGTGGGCCTGACGTCATGCTGCGAGGGTTATCTTGTTTTATGGCCCTGTTGTAAACCGGTCCCTGGCTAAGTGCGGGTCTGGCTTCGCTCTCTTTTATGACGGTCGAGTAAACAGGTTTTTCCCGCTCGACCCTTGGCCTTTGTTCTGCGTTGGCGTCGGTCCGTCGGCCTGGGCTGGAATTGTTTAGCTCAGTTTCTCCTCGGGTATCGGATCGCCATGTCGATGTTTTCTGCTTAAGTGTTCGGTGCTTGACGGATTTATCGCTTCCGTCTGTTTATTGTATCGGAGTTTCAAGAAGGTTTAGTCTAGTGCAATCTTAACTAAGCAAGATCTTATCTTTATTACGATGAGCGCTCAGCGGGTGTTTATGCTTGGGTTCGCCTATGAACCTTTGTTTAAGTGGTTCGAGACCCGCTGGCCGCTCTGCTTATAGTTATTTGTTTATTATAGTGAAAGTGGTTACTTCTAAGAAGTGCACGTGGTCGAGCGCTGAACGTGCAGAATGTCACGTAGGCCTGCTGAAGGCGTATTTCGGATGAAGGGATAAGGTTTCCCGTTTGCGCGTCGATGACGTGTACTCCTTTTATGTAACATGAATATAAGCATATTATATTCATGGGTAAGTGTATTCGGTTATTTATTATATCTTATTTACTTTATTATTTATACATTCTTAATAGCACGATGTGCGTGTATTTCTAATAGTGTAGTATATGATGAGCGGGCGAGTCAAGATGGCGGCCTCTTAGCACGACTGTGAATACGGCTTGTTGCCTAGTGCTTCCTGCCGGGTACGCCATGTTGCCTTGCCCTTTGCTTATGGTATAGTATGATGTATTCCTATAGTTTAGGTATAATCCAAATATGTGTTATGCTATAGTAGTATACTCGAGGTAAGAGAGCAACAGTTTTAGTATGATAATAGGAAAAATATGTATAGGGTAGACGTTCTTCCGGGGACGTCACATTCCTATAGTTTAGGTATAATCCAAATATGTGTTATGCTATAGTAGTATACTCGAGGTAAGAGAGCAACAGTCTTAGTATGATAATGGAAAAATATGTATATGGTAGACGTTCTTCCGGGGACGTCACACCCCCCTCCTTATTCGAAGGAAATAAGTTTTTATTTCCGTAAAAGATCTTAGCGGCGTTATTAGACCAAGTTAAGATCTTTTGCTCTCTGTTGTGCTCTTTCCTCGAGCTTCTTTAACTCTATGTCAGAATTTAGGTCCAGATTTTCTGGAAAGTGGATTGACTGTGACGGAACGTGGTAAATTATTTTATTCAGTGGTTCCGTCTGCTCCTGGGCGTCAGTCGTCATTGGTTGATCGGTCTTTTGTCCTCGTAAGTGCATTAGTAGATGCGTCACTGAGTCCCACAGTGAGGCTACTAGGTGGTAACTGCATCCATATGCTGTGTGGAGCGTATAACCGTGTATGCATGTGTCGATTAAGAATTTCAGCAGTGCCCATACGGCCCAGATCCCCCATATTCCTCCGACAACACTCCCGAAGGTGGTGAATCCAGTAAATAGTCTTTTTGCCGTCGATTCCGCTATCCGTGTTAGAGTCTTTTCGTCCAACAGGTTGTACATATTGATTGTTCCTGTTCCGATGGTCTCGCCTCGGGCGCCTCTGGATATGGTATCGAGTAGTGCGGGTTTCTCTGCCGGAAACATGATGTGTTCTCGTAATTCTTGCAATTCCTCCTCAGTGTAAATTCCGCTTGATCCCAGGGGTCCAGGGTTACTATATTTCCAATTCATGTTTGTCAAGGGTTTAAGTTTCTGTGGTACCTTGGCCTCGGATGCCCTTGGCGTGAACTTGTACCACGTCTCTTCTACCTTAAACATCGGTGGTACAACCTCGTTGCAGCTCCTCCTGGTTCCAGTCTTCACGAGAATCCTCGACTTGGGTCGCAGGAACATGCTCTCATTCTGATGGTTCACAGGAAGATCGTTGTAACATTCTGCCGTCTTGCGGAATTCTACTTCTACGGGGATGCATTTCATAATATATATTACTTCACCGGCTATTGTTGCGAAATAGCCGGGGCCCTTCATAAGGTTAAAGGCAAAACTGTCTGGTGATAACTCAGCGAGGTTCAATGCGTTTTTCAGCACCTGCTGCTCTAATTTACATTTCTGTTCGATCACGTCCCTGTATAGGTTGGTGGTCTGCGTCCTGATGTGTTTTTCTACATAAATGAATTTTGAATTGATGTACGAAAAGATGTCGATGTTTGATACTGCCAATCTCGATCGTTGTTTGAAAACTTCCGTCGGATTGGTCTCAAAGATGAATAGACGGGGGTGCTCTGTGTTAATGATTTTATAGCCGCAAATGGTGGCTCTGGACCTTTCCATTAGCGCAAAAGTGGTATCACCCGTCTGTAGTGAGTAAACAGTTGGAGAGTCCGTCGCGTTCGTTCGGTCTGCGTATCCCGTGTAAAGTACGTCGTACTTGTCAAATTTACATTCGTCGAGGGGCGTTGTTGTCCAGTAGGTATGGCCACCCTCATCGTCGATGCACTGCCCGTCTCCAAAAGGGCAGGTTGTTCCACTCTTTAGTAGGATCCGGTTGTTGGAGATCTTGACGTTCGCCGTGTACGAATATACCGAAATCTTGATAACCGCTTGAACGACAGCGCTTTCCCACTGTCCATAACCGTCGTTATAGTACTGTCCTTGGCAGGTTCCGTCAGAGGTAAGGCTGCCGGCCAAGGTGGCGTCGCGTAGCGTCGTTACATTCGTTGGGATCTCAACTAGATGCGTCTGTGACCCGAGGGTTAGCGTACCTGTGCGATGTAGGGTCTCACATGCTTCCCGTGAGATTCTGGGAAGGTAAGCCTTTCTTCCTCCGTTGGTCACTGAATTATGTGAAAATTGTCCGCATCGGTAAACTGTTCTGTCGATTTCCACCTTGCACTGTAAGACCTGCGCCTGTTTATATTCCGTGAGTTGGAGCAGCTGTATGTATGTTCGTTCGTTCTGCGTCTTGTCATGTTCCAAGTCGCATTGGTCGATGTCTAGTAGGTTTATTGTGGTAACGTTTAGGGCAGCTCCGCCACAGTCGTACCCGATTAATGCGTGGGCCCCCTTCAACCAATAAATGGCCGTGAGGAGTATGAGGACAGACCTCATGGCTGGGGTTTGCATTGTCCCTGTAACGTATGTTGTAACACCTATAGATTCTGACATCTACCCTTAAGTTTACTGATGTATAATATTAGATGGCGTCTTTAAACATCTGACTGCCTACATAGTTGACAATTGGGCCTGAGACGGTGTACTTGGACACTTCGCCGTCCATGCCTTTACCTACATACGTATAAGCTTCATTTAGATCTGGGTGAAATAGGACTGATATGTGTGTTTCGTCCGGGCGGTCGAAAAACACATCTAATACCTGGTCTACTATGCCTCTTTGGCTTCGAATCCTTTTATAATACGTTCGGTAGTCGCCTTCACCCAAATCTGTTATTTTAATCATCTCCCTAAGTAGTGCTTTGAAGGCCTCATTGGCTTTGAAATATAGAGTTATAGTAACTTTGTACATTGCGATCTTAATATTTGTGACCGGGTATGGTCGTGTTTGTGGTCTTTCTATGATTATTACTTCTAGGTGATCGTCTTCCTCATTAGCTGGGAGCTTCATTATACTATTGTGTTTTTAGGTACTATTGATTCCTGTGGACAGAATAATAAAAGTAGGTGTGATTAGGCCTTTGCCTTTTTGAGTTTATCTAGATGGACCACCCTAGTTCTATTATCAACAAGAATTTTTACATTATTGTTGGGAAGGATTTCTATCACTTCGTGCGGACCAGTATAATGGTCAGCGAATTTGTTCTTTCTAGGCTCCTTTAAGAGGAACACTAGATCTCCTGGTTTTAATTGTAATAATTTGATTTTATTATCATAATAATATTTATACTTGTGCTTCGCTTGAGTTAGATTCTCAGCCGCGAGAGTTTGTATTTCATGGAGATTTTTACACAAGTCTAACAGGTAACCTTCGTACGTCCTGTCTGTCACAGCCTCTATCGCTGCGTAGCTCGAGGGCACTCTTGCCTCTCGGCCGAATACTAGTTCGTAAGGCGAAAACCGAGTGCTTTCGTGAGTACTAGTATTGTATGAAAACATTGCTAACTCCAGCCACTCGTCCCAATCGTTCTTATCTGTAACGAACTGTTTCAGATATTCGACGAGGGCGTGATGTGACCTTTCGATCGACCCATTTGACTGCGGGTGGAAAGCCGTGGTCCTGTTTTGTGTTATTCTGAATCGTTTGGTGATTGCTTTCATTAATGAGCTAGTTAGATTGGCGCCCTGATCCGTGAGGATATGACGAGGTGCGCCGTAAATGCAAATGAAATTCTTTACCAGGCCGTCAGCGATTGCCACCGAGTCAGTTTCTTTCAAAGGGATCGCTAGGGAGTACTTAGTGAGGAGGTCTTGGATAGTTAATATATGACCATTTCCCCGTTTTGTTATGGGCAGAGGGCCCACAATGTCCATTGAGATTTTTTCAAAGGCAGCGTCGGGAGTGTCTGTTATTACCATTGGTTGCTTATGCTTTATTCGGGTGAGCTTTCTAGTGGCGCACTGCCAACACCTGCCTATATAATCTTGTACCTGGCGTTTCATGTTGGGCCAAGCATATTTCTGTCTGATTCTACGGTAAGTTTTGGTCACACCCTTGTGACCTCCTAGCGCAGATTCATGATTTTCTTGAATAATTCCGGCTCTAAACTCCTCCGCCGGAGTTTGGATTATATCTTCATAAATGGTCAGCGTGCAAGGACAATCGCTGAGTGTGATTTTTACCCTATTTAAAATTTCCTTCCACGAGATATTATCTAGGAATGCTGTCCTAGCTAGTGCTATTTCTGTTAATTCTACTTCCATGATCACATCTAACAGAGATGCCAGGGCTTCCTTGAATATTTCCCTGTCTAAGTGCCTTTTTGCCAATTCCTTGATTGGCAAGTATATAATGCTCCTATTGTCCTTTTGTACTAGCCTAGCTCTTCCTAATGTTAAATCTTCTAACTTAGGTAACTTGAGTTTGCTGAATAAATCCTGCGCTCCGCGATCTAACGGTTCACCCTGTTGTGAGACGAAACATACCACGTTCCCCTTATGAATTGACAGATTCTCTTTACTCCTAGTGATCTTTAATTCAGGGTCCGCGGCGAGCTCGTAGGGCTGTGAGCTTGGTTCTATTATTTCGTCGGAGTCGCTTAAGTCGCTGTTGATGTATTCGTGTTCGTTACCGTGCTCAGAGCCCGAGTCTGAATCTTCATCAGTTTCGCTTGCCTGATTTCCTACAGGGGTGTCCTGGCCTATTGTGTCAAGGGCCGTGTCCCTGCGTTCTAAACTTGTCGATGCCTCCGGAAGGGAGATTTTGCTAGTATCCCTCTCGTTTACCTGCTCTATTGTTTCGGTGATGGGGTCTAACCCTGTGCTCTGGTATTGGGGCGGTTCGTTTCCGAACTGTCCTAGCGGTGAACTTTCCCGATTGTCTGTCGAGGGAGGCTCGGTGGTTTCAACGTTGGGTGGAGGCAAAGCGTATATGTGTATCTTGAAAGGTTGCTTGAACACCTTGTTGATTAATTTTATTACGGTCTTCCAGGACAGTTTGTCAAGACCACAACCTATCCTGGGCATCGCGAGACGATAGTCCGCGTTTCTTTTACACGTGCGCCTGAGTTGAATCAGGGCTTTTTCTAAATTTTTGAGCGTAGGCTTATCATTGCTACGTTTTTTCGTAATTAAATAATAGACGAATCGCCTTCCCACCTGAAGCTGAGCCACTTCACCTACCTTGGCGTCCTGGTTTTTAAGTTCGTCAAGTCTACCAAATTTCTCCCGGAATTGCACTGCGATGCCGGCTCCCATATGCAGGTCCTCGGCTACGCAATGCACCAACGAGAAATTTTCGTCTACGGTAAATAGGTCTCCCGTCATCTCGGTCGTGACTGGGGGCAGCTCGAAAATGTCTTCGTTTGTAGTGTCGATTTCGTCTGTCGTATCTAATTCTAATGTCTGTATTGTCGCGAGTTCGGGATCCAACGGAGCTGGATCCGTATCGTCGACCGGGTTTCGGGAAAGGGCGTCGGCATTCGTATTGGCGCGCCCTTCCTTGTATTTTATCGTGATACGCTTCTGAGGGTTTACCCTGCGAAAGTCTTTTATGTTGGAGGCCTTCACGATGTTGGCCTCCGCTCCCGTGTCTATCATAAAATTTACTGCTGTTTTTACGTCCCTTGAGTTTAAGTTTACCGTTGGAATTTTTCCTTTTAGATAGAGGCAGACGGACTTGTTGCCGCCTCTTCTGTCTCCAAAGCATTGGCCCTTGTCACTCGGGGGTTGCTTACGTTCCCCGAGGGCCCTGCTCCGTTTCCCGAGTTATTACGGTTGATTGTCTCGTGGTATCTACGCTTGCGACACTCGTTGTAGGAGTGACCTATATTCTTACAATAGCTGCATTCTACTGCGTTCGCGCTACGTCCTGTCGATTGCTGACTCGACTGTGGTTTGTTTCTGTAGCAATTTGCTGTGGTGTGCGTTGATCTACCGCACAGCGTGCATGACTCGCGGTTCTCTACGGGTCTGTTTGCTGCGGGTCTCCTGATCGCTCTACACTGGTCGGTTAGATGATTATCACGGCCACAATGCTTACATGACTCCGCGTTGTTATTTTCTATTCTGCTCGCGCCGCGGTGTCTAGCCCTATCTCTATCTAATTCCAGTGCTTTACTGGCGTCAATAGCCCTTTCGTAAGCTGTCTTTAGATTGGAATAGCCTTTAATCAGTACCGCATTCCGGCAGTCGCTTGGCAATCCACCTATGAACGCCTCGCAGACTTCCTCGTCCAGCCTGATTATTTCTGGTTTAGTTAGTTCGCGGTTTTTCCTTCGTTCTGCTTCGATTAATCCCGTCTTTATATCGCGGGTCCTTCCTATATAATCTAAGACGTGTTCGTCGGCGTATTTATATAATTGGCCTAACTCTCCACGGTAATGATTCGCGGATCTTATTGGTGCGAACACTTCCGTTAATTTGTCCAAGAGTCCTTGCAGGGTAGCAAAGCTCTCGTCTTCGATTACGGCGTATGCCCGATCGGCAAGCTTACTTCTGATTAAACGCGTCAGGTACCCTTCTAAGCTGGGCGTTACCATCTCAAGGGCCCTTTTGCATGCTCGATTAAACTGCATCACTGTGATGTTTTTCCCATCGAACTTTGGGACCACAGCTAACGCATCCTTGACCGATATTGATTGCTCCGCCAAGGGCAGAGTAGGAGGAGCAAATGCCTGTATGGTATTAATACTTTGAGGGTGAGTAATTCCCGACATTCTATCTCTCAAGGCTTGTTCCCTTTTTTTTAGTTGTTCCTCGCGCTCGGCTAACTTCCTCCTTCTCTCCCTATACGGATCTGCTAACGCGGCTTGATATGCTACCTCTTGTTCCTGTAAGTTTATTTCGCGTTCCCAAATTTCTTGTTCGCGCAATTGCATCTCCAGGTCCTTGTCGAGGACCAGTTCTTCCGGTGCGCCTGGATCCCCCAGCTCTTGAGGTCCCAGGTCCGGGCCTACATTTCCTCCGCGTAAAATTTTGAGTTTCTCGCGATTTTCTCTTTGAATGCGCCTGATTAGCGCTTCTCTAGCTAACGCTTCGGCTTCTAAATTTAATTCCTCGTCGTCAGTCGGGACGGAAACCACTGACTTTATTGAGATGTGATCGCTTTCTAGGTTAGGAGCATTTTTACTGATTGCTCCTCTGCTAAGTGGATCAGGGCGGTAACTGTCCACAGGGTTAGGTTTTTGGGGTGCCACGGATCTTTTTAAGTCACCCTTTTTCCGTTCTGCCTTTTTCTTGAAGTGCAGAATTTCCTTTTCTAACCTCAATTCGTCTTTACTACGCATGCACGCTGGACCTGGTTCCCTAAAAATTGCGTCTGCGGCTAATTCTATGTTGTGGGTAACTGCCCTATCTGTGCTGCGCGAATTTTGCATTACGAGAAGTTGTACCTCTCGGTCTATCTCTGCCTTTTTTCGAAGGAGTTCGGACAGCTGTGTGTCCTCTATGAGACCTAACCGCGGTTCATCCATTTTTGAACGGCCCGGCGCTTCGTTAAAGTCCCTAATTTTAACGTCTGTCACGCTCGCTGAGAGCTGTGCAGGTTTTTTAGAATATTTGCTTTCTTCTACCGCGCTTTCTGTTGGCTGGGTAGGCTGTTGTACGTCTTGTGCGGGGCCCACTGACGGGTTATGCCGCTGCGTTTGTTCCTTCGCGTTCGCGATTTCTTTCGCTTCGAGCTCGGCGAGCCTGGCAAGTTTCCTTTGAACTTCTTCGGATAACCCCGCGTCTTTACTCGATTCAATCGCGCGCTGTTTTTTCTCTAATTCAGCTTCTTGCTGCTTAAATTGTTCGCTAAGATGTTGTGACTTCTTATCTATTTCTGTTTGACGTATTTCTAACGCTTCTCTTTCCTTCTGGAGCCTCTTTTCTTTATTGGATACCTCCTGTTTTATAAATTCTACATCGGTTTCCGTATACTTGAGCTGTAGGCTATCGTCTGCTGACGCACCGCTTTCCTTCTTACTACCCATTCTAGTTTCGATCGGCATATTAATTTCGCGTGGAAATCTAGTTGTAATTTTAATAAGGAAAGGATTTTACTGACGAAAATAAGTCTCAAGCGTGTGGAGTCCCCGTGTGATTCGCTTTTATTGCTATTGTCGAGCGTTATTTCACGATTCCGTCCGTAGTTTGTGCGTTCGTCCCGATCGCGTTCTTTGCGGCTGAGGTGAGTTTATTTGCTACTCCCGTTACGCGTGTGTTGCGAAGTTCGGTTCACTGTCTTTGCTACTTTCGCGGATCTCGTCTTTAATAACTCGCACCGATTATTTTTAGTTGAATTCGGCTTTTACAAAATCAATTTTAAACGAATCCCACCGCTGCCACCATAAATTTTATTACCTGTGACGTCCCAGACGCACTAATCAACAAAAAAAAAACAATTCTTAATGCTGACGTACGCGGAGCGACACTGCAATAACGGAGCCCTGTTTTATTTGAGGGACCCGGGCCCCCGCTATGGATTAGATTCGTCAAAAGGTGTGAATAAAGGGGTAACGTAATGAGCGTCTTACCTTAATCAAGGAAGATGACTTCTGGCTCGGAATCCAAATCGATGACTTCCGGTTCTTCCACCCAGTCGTATACGCACGGTACCGGGAACAGCTTCCTCCTGATGTCTACCTGCTCGTATAATAGTCCCTCGCTGACTCGTGTAATCGTCTGAATTACTTCCCGTTCTACCCCGTGAGATGAGAACGGCTGGTCAACCCTAGGTTGCTCGGAGGTGCTCGAAGAGAAGGTGCCCGATTCTTCGTTGCTGCTGGATCGCGTAAAGATCGGAAGGATCTCTGATGGATTACGAATGCGGTTGATTCTAGCTAATGCAGCCTGCTTTTTGGCTCGAAGTCGACGGCCTGCGCGATGTCTACTCTTACGGCTTTGGCGCTTATTCGACTTTGACATCTACCGAATGGAGAAAAGGGGTATAGGAATTAATTAACTTGGAAAAGCTAGTTTTTCAAGCTTAATTAAGTCAGCGTCTCCGCTAACAACCAGAGTTAAATGTGGGTAAAGGGAATTACCTTGGAATATCACTGACTCTAGTTTCAGGTTCAAGAAATGAGAACTCGATGAAATAAATCTTTGTGTTTTGTATATTGTTACAATAAATTCGAGAAAAGGTACAATGTTTAAATATTCTAATCGCGTATGTTGAGAGTTTATGTTTCAAACGGAGCGCTTAAGCTATAGCGAATGAGTCTAAGTTCTAGACGTGCAAGCTAACTGTGTAACTCGTAGAGATTTATAAGAACTCGACTGGTCTGCTTGAAGCGCGGATGAGAAGTGATGCTTGGGGTGCGAAGCGTCGACCGTCTCAGCTCTCGGGTGTCCTGGTGCGCATGCGCGGGGCGGTGGTGCGCGCGCCGCTGGCCTGCCTCGACGCGCTCGGTGTCACGTAGGCGCGCGTGACGTCAGAGCCTTGGAATGCGGCCCTTTGTTGGCGGAGTCCCGTTAGGTCCGACCTGTTGCTGCCTGCCTGCGTGCACGTGTTTGGGGTCCGGCGCCGACTTGTCGCTGCCTGCCTGCTTGCACGTGGTGGGCCTGACGTCATGCTGCGAGGGTTATCTTGTTTTATGGCCCTGTTGTAAACCGGTCCCTGGCTAAGTGCGGGTCTGGCTTCGCTCTCTTTTATGACGGTCGAGTAAACAGGTTTTTCCCGCTCGACCCTTGGCCTTTGTTCTGCGTTGGCGTCGGTCCGTCGGCCTGGGCTGGAATTGTTTAGCTCAGTTTCTCCTCGGGTATCGGATCGCCATGTCGATGTTTTCTGCTTAAGTGTTCGGTGCTTGACGGATTTATCGCTTCCGTCTGTTTATTGTATCGGAGTTTCAAGAAGGTTTAGTCTAGTGCAATCTTAACTAAGCAAGATCTTATCTTTATTACGATGAGCGCTCAGCGGGTGTTTATGCTTGGGTTCGCCTATGAACCTTTGTTTAAGTGGTTCGAGACCCGCTGGCCGCTCTGCTTATAGTTATTTGTTTATTATAGTGAAAGTGGTTACTTCTAAGAAGTGCACGTGGTCGAGCGCTGAACGTGCAGAATGTCACGTAGGCCTGCTGAAGGCGTATTTCGGATGAAGGGATAAGGTTTCCCGTTTGCGCGTCGATGACGTGTACTCCTTTTATGTAACATGAATATAAGCATATTATATTCATGGGTAAGTGTATTCGGTTATTTATTATATCTTATTTACTTTATTATTTATACATTCTTAATAGCACGATGTGCGTGTATTTCTAATAGTGTAGTATATGATGAGCGGGCGAGTCAAGATGGCGGCCTCTTAGCACGACTGTGAATACGGCTTGTTGCCTAGTGCTTCCTGCCGGGTACGCCATGTTGCCTTGCCCTTTGCTTATGGTATAGTATGATGTATTCCTATAGTTTAGGTATAATCCAAATATGTGTTATGCTATAGTAGTATACTCGAGGTAAGAGAGCAACAGTTTTAGTATGATAATAGGAAAAATATGTATAGGGTAGACGTTCTTCCGGGGACGTCACATTCCTATAGTTTAGGTATAATCCAAATATGTGTTATGCTATAGTAGTATACTCGAGGTAAGAGAGCAACAGTCTTAGTATGATAATGGAAAAATATGTATATGGTAGACGTTCTTCCGGGGACGTCACAAAAGCAGGAGGCGTTGGAGGGCGTCCCGCAGTCGATCTGAGGCCGTGGTGACAAGAGTTAGGCACGGTCACGGTCGAGTAAGAGGCAATGCGCGTCGTCCCTGAGTCGATCGGTGGCAGTGGGGACCCGACGCGTGCATCGTTAGGGTGGAGCAGGAGACGCTGGGGGGCGTCACTCAGTCAATCTGAGGCTGTGGGGACACGAGTTAGGCACGGTCACGGTCGAGTAAGAGGCAATGCGCGTCTTTCCAACGTCGATTCACGGCAGTATTGACTTGACACGAGCATCGTTAGAGGGAGCAGGAGGCGAGGGAGAGCGTCCCGCAGTCGATCTGAGGCCGTGGTGACAAGAGTTAGGCACGGTCACAGTCGAGCAGAAGGCAATGCGCGTCGTCCCAGAGTCGATCGGAGGCAGCGGGGACTCGTGTTAGGCACGGTCACAGTCGAGCAGAAGGCAATGCGCGTCATCCCTGAGTCGATCGGTGGCAAAGTGGACTTGACACGAGCATCGTCTGAGTGGAGCAGGAGGCGTTGGATGGCCTCCCGCAGTCGATCAGAGGCCGTGTGCACACGTGTTAGGCACGGTCACAGTCGACCAAACGGCTATGCGCGTCGTCCCAGGGTCGATCCACAGCAGTGTTGACTTGACCCGAGCATCTTCAAAGGGAGCAGGAGGCGTTGTAGGGTGTCCCGCAGTCGATCTGAGGCCGTGAGGACACGTGTTAGGCACGGTCATAGTCGAGCAGAAGGTAATGCGCGTCGTCCCAGAGTCGATCGGAGGCAGCGGGGACACGTGTTGGGCACGGTCACAGTCGGGCAAAAGGCGATGCGCGTCGTCCCAGAGTCGATCGGAGGCAGTAGGGACTCGTGTTAGGCACGGTCATAGTCGAGCAAAAGGCAATGCGCGTCGTCCCTGAGTCGATCGGTGGCAATGTGGACTTGACACGAGCGTCGTTAGAGGGAGCAGGAGGCGTTGGAGGGCGTCCCGCAGTCGATCTGAGGCCGTGGTGACAAGAGTTAGGCACGGTCACAGTCGAGCAGAAGGCAATGCGCGTCGTCCCAGAGTCGATCGGAGGCAGCGTGGACTCGTGTTAGGCACGGTCACAGTCGAGCAGAAGGCAATGCGCGTCATCCCTGAGTCGATTGGTGGCAATGTGGACTAGACACGAGCATCGTCAGAGTGGAGCAGGAGGCGTTGGATGGCCTCCCGCAGTCGATCAGAGGCCGTGGGGACACGAGTTAGGCACGGTCACAGTCGAGCAGAAGGCAATGCGCGTCGTCCCAGAGTCGATCAGAGGCAGGAGGGACTCGTGTTAGGCACGGTCACGGTCGAGCAGAAGGCAATGCGCGTCGTCCCACAGTCGATCGGTGGCAATGTGGACTCGACACGAGCATCGTCGGTGTGAAGCGGTGGGCGACGATTGGCGTCCCGCAGGCGATCAGAGGCCGTAGGGACTCGTGATGGGCACGGTCACAGTCGAGCGAAAGGCAATGCGCGTCGTCCCAGAGTCGATCAGAGGCAAGAGGGACTCGTGTTAGGCACGGTCACAGTCGAGCAAAAGGCAATGCGCGTCGTCCCTGAGTCGATCGGTGGCAATGTGGACTTGACACGAGCATCGTCAGAGTAAAGCAGGAGGCGTTGGAGGGCGTCCCGCAGTCGATCTGAGGCCGTGGTGACAAGAGTTAGGCACGGTCACAGTCGAGCAGAAGTCAATGCGCGTCGTCCCAGAGTCGATCGGAGGCAGCGGGGACTCGTGTTAGGCACGGTCACAGTCGAGCAAAAGGCAATGCGCGTCGTCCCTGAGTCGATCGGCGGGAGTGGGGACTCGACACGAGCATCGTCGGAGTGAAGCGGGGTGCGACGGTTGGCGTCCCACAGTCGACCAGAGGCCGTGGTGACACGAGTTAGGCACGGTCACAGTCGAGCAGAAGGCAATGCGCGTCGTCCCAGGGTCGATCCACGGCGGTGTTGACTTGACCCGAGCATCTTCAAAGGGAGCAGAAGGCGTTGTAGGGTGTCCCGCAGTCGATCTGAGGCCGTGAGGACACGTGTTAGGCACGGTCATAGTCAATCAAAAGGCAATGCGCGTCGTCCCTGAGTCGATCGGTGGCAGTGGGGTGTGACGTCCCAGACGCACTAATCAACAAAAAAAAACAATTCTTAATGCTGACGTACGCGGAGCGACACTGCAATAACGGAGCCCTGTTTTATTTGAGGGACCCGGGCCCCCGCTATGGATTAGATTCGTCAAAAGGTGTGAATAAAGGGGTAACGTAATGAGCGTCTTACCTTAATCAAGGAAGATGACTTCTGGCTCGGAATCCAAATCGATGACTTCCGGTTCTTCCACCCAGTCGTATACGCACGGTACCGGGAACAGCTTCCTCCTGATGTCTACCTGCTCGTATAATAGTCCCTCGCTGACTCGTGTAATCGTCTGAATTACTTCCCGTTCTACCCCGTGAGATGAGAACGGCTGGTCAACCCTAGGTTGCTCGGAGGTGCTCGAAGAGAAGGTGCCCGATTCTTCGTTGCTGCTGGATCGCGTAAAGATCGGAAGGATCTCTGATGGATTACGAATGCGGTTGATTCTAGCTAATGCAGCCTGCTTTTTGGCTCGAAGTCGACGGCCTGCGCGATGTCTACTCTTACGGCTTTGGCGCTTATTCGACTTTGACATCTACCGAATGGAGAAAAGGGGTATAGGAATTAATTAACTTGGAAAAGCTAGTTTTTCAAGCTTAATTAAGTCAGCGTCTCCGCTAACAACCAGAGTTAAATGTGGGTAAAGGGAATTACCTTGGAATATCACTGACTCTAGTTTCAGGTTCAAGAAATGAGAACTCGATGAAATAAATCTTTGTGTTTAGTATATTGTTACAATAAATTCGAAAAAAGGTACAATGTTTTAATATTCTAGTCGCGTATGTTAAGAGTTTACGTTCAAACAGAGCGCTTAAGCTATAGCGAATGTGTCTGAGTTCTAGACGTGCAAGCTAACTGTGTAACTCGTAGAGATTTATAAGAACTCGACTGGTCTGCTTGAAGCGCGGATGAGAAGTGATGCTTGGGGTGCGAAGCGTCGACCGTCTCAGCTCTCGGGTGTCCTGGTGCGCATGCGCGGGGCGGTGGTGCGCGCGCCGCTGGCCTGCCTCGACGCGCTCGGTGTCACGTAGGCGCGCGTGACGTCAGGGCCTTGGAATCCGGCCCTTTGTTGGCGGAGTCCCGTTAGGTCCGACCTGTTGCTGCCTGCCTGCGTGCACGTGTTCGGGGTCCGGCGCCGACTTGTCGCTGCCTGCCTGCTTGCACGTGGTGGGCCTGACGTCATGCTGCGAGGGTTATCTTGTTTTATGGCCCTGTTGTAAACCGGTCCCTGGCTAAGTGCGGGTCTGGCTTCGCTCTCTTTTATGACGGTCGAGTAAACAGGTTTCTCCCGCTCGACCCTTGGCCTTTGTTCTGCGTTGGCGTCGGTCCGTCGGCCTGGGCTGGAATTGTTTAGCTCAGTTTCTCCTCGGGTATCGGATCGCCATGTCGATGTTTTCTGCTTAAGTGTTCGGTGCTTGACGGATTTATCGCTTCCGTCTGTTTATTGTATCGGAGTTTCAAGAAGGTTTAGTCTAGTGCAATCTTAACTAAGCAAGATCTTATCTTTATTACGATGAACGCTCAGCGGGTGTTTATGCTTGGGTTCGCCTTTTTGAACCTTTGTTTAAGTGAGTCGAGACCCGCTGGCCGCTCTGCTTATAGCTATTTGTTTATTATAGTGAAAGTAGTTGCTTCTGAGAAGTGCACGTGGTCGAGCGCTGAACGTGCGAAATGTCACGTAGGCCTACTGAAGGCGTATTTCGGATGAAGGGATAAAGTTTCCTTTTTGCGCGTCGATGACGTGTACTCCTCTTATATAACATGAATATAAGCATATTATATTTATGGGTAAGTGTATTCGGTTATTTATTATATCTTATTTACTTTATTATTTATACATTCTTAATAGCACGATGTGCGTGTATTTCTAATAGTGTAGTATATGATGAGCGGGCGAGTCAAGATGGCGGCCTCTTGGCACGACTGTGAATACGGCTTGTTGCCTAGTGCTTCCTGCCGGGTACGCCATGTTGCCTTGCCCTTTGCTTATGGTATAGTATGATGTATTCCTATAGTTTAGGTATAATCCAAATATGTGTTAGGCTATAGTAGTATACTCGAGGTAAGAGAGCAACAGTTTTAGTATGATAATAGGGAAAAATATGCATAGGGTAGACGTTCTTCCGGGGACGTCACACCCCCCTCCTTATTCGAAGGAAATAAGTTTTTATTTCCGTAAAAGATCTTAGCGGCGTTATTAGACCAAGTTAAGATCTTTTGCTCTCTGTTGTGCTCTTTCCTCGAGCTTCTTTAACTCTATGTCAGAATTTAGGTCCAGATTTTCTGGAAAGTGGATTGACTGTGACGGAACGTGGTAAATTATTTTATTCAGTGGTTCCGTCTGCTCCTGGGCGTCAGTCGTCATTGGTTGATCGGTCTTTTGTCCTCGTAAGTGCATTAATAGATGCGTCACTGAGTCCCACAGTGAGGCTACTAGGTGGTAACTGCATCCATATGCTGTGTGGAGTGTGTAACCGTGTATGCATGTGTCAATTAAGAATTTCAGCAGTGCCCATACGGCCCAGATCCCCCATATTCCTCCGACAACACTCCCGAAGGTGGTGAATCCAGTAAATAGTCTTTTTGCCGTTGATTCCGCTATCCGTGTTAGAGTCTTTTCGTCCAACAGGTTGTACATATTGATTGTTCCTGTTCCGATGGTCTCGCCTCGGGCGCCTCTGGATATGGTATCGAGTAGTGCGGGTTTCTCTGCCGGAAACATGATGTGTTCTCGTAATTCTTGCAATTCCTCCTCAGTGTAAATTCCGCTTGATCCCAGGGGTCCAGGGTTACTATATTTCCAATTCATGTTTGTCAAGGGTTTAAGTTTCTGTGGTACCTTGGCCTCGGATGCCCTTGGCGTGAACTTGTACCACGTCTCTTCTACCTTAAACATCGGTGGTACAACCTCGTTGCAGCTCCTCCTGGTTCCGGTCCTTACGAGAATCCTCGACTTGGGTCGCAAGAACATGCTCACATTCTGGTGATTCACAGGAAGATCGTTATAACATTCAGTCGTCTTGCGGAATTCCACTTCTACGGGGATGCATTTCATGATATAGATTACTTCACCGGCTATTGTTGCGAAATAGCCGGGGCCCTTCATAAGGTTAAAGGCAAAACTGTCTGGTGATAACTCAGCGAGGTTCAATGCGTTTTTCAGCACCTGCTGCTCTAATTTACATTTCTGTTCGATCACATCCCTGTACAGGTTGGTGGTCTGCGTCCTGATGTGTTTTTCTACATAAATGAATTTTGAATTGATGTATGAAAAGATGTCGATGTTTGATACTGCCAATCTCGATCGTTGTTTGAAGACTTCCGTCGGATTGGTCTCAAAAATAAATAGACGGGGGTGCTCTGTGTTAATGATTTTATAGCCGCAAATGGTGGCTCTGGACCTTTCCATTAGCGCAAAAGTGGTATCACCCGTCTGTAGTGAGTAAACAGTTGGAGAGTCCGTCGCGTTCGTTCGGTCTGCATATCCCGTGTACAGTACATCGTACTTGTCAAATTTACATTCATCGAGGGGCGTTGTTGTCCAGTAAGTATGGCCACCCTCATCGTCGATGCACTGCCCGTCTCCAAAAGGGCAGGTTGTTCCACTCTTCAACAGAATCTGATTGTTGGAGATCTTGACGTTTGCTGTGTACGAGTAAACCGAAATCTTGATAACCGCTTGAACGACAGCACTTTCCCACTGTCCGTAACCGTCGTTGTAGTACTGTCCTTGGCAGGTTCCGTCAGAGGTAAGGCTGCCGGCCAAGGTGGCGTCGCGTAGCGTCGTTACATTTGTTGGGATCTCAACTAGATGCGTCTGTGACCCGAGGGTTAGCGTACCTGTGCGATGTAGGGTCTCACATGCTTCCCGTGAGATTCTGGGAAGGTAAGCCTTTCTTCCTCCGTCGGTCACTGAATTATGTGAAAATTGTCCGCATCGGTAAACTGTTCTGTCGATTTCCACCTTGCACTGTAAGACCTGCGCCTGTTTATATTCCGTGAGTTGGAGCAGCTGTATGTATGTTCGTTCGTTCTGCGTCTTGTCATGTTCCAAGTCGCATTGGTCGATGTCTAGTAGGTTTATTGTGGTAACGTTTAGGGCAGCTCCGCCACAGTCGTACCCGATTAATGCGTGGGCCCCCTTCAACCAATAAATGGCCGTGAGGAGTATGAGGACGGACCTCATGGCTGGGGTTTGCATTGTCCCTGTAACGTATGTTGTAACACCTATAGATTCTGACATCTACCCTTAAGTTTACTGATGTATAATATTAGATGGCGTCTTTAAACATCTGACTGCCTACATAGTTGACAATTGGGCCTGAGACGGTGTACTTGGACACTTCGCCGTCCATGCCTTTACCTACATACGTATAAGCTTCATTTAGATCTGGGTGAAATAGGACTGATATGTGTGTTTCGTCCGGGCGGTCGAAAAACACATCTAATACCTGGTCTACTATGCCTCTTTGGCTTCGAATCCTTTTATAATACGTTCGGTAGTCGCCTTCACCCAAATCTGTTATTTTAATCATCTCCCTAAGTAGTGCTTTGAAGGCCTCATTGGCTTTGAAATATAGAGTTATAGTAACTTTGTACATTGCGATCTTAATATTTGTGACCGGGTATGGTCGTGTTTGTGGTCTTTCTATGATTATTACTTCTAGGTGATCGTCTTCCTCATTAGCTGGGAGCTTCATTATACTATTGTGTTTTTAGGTACTATTGATTCCTGTGGACAGAATAATAAAAGTAGGTGTGATTAGGCCTTTGCCTTTTTGAGTTTATCTAAATGGACCACCCTAGTTCTATTATCAACAAGAATTTTTACATTATTGTTGGGAAGGATTTCTATCACTTCGTGCGGACCAGTATAATGGTCAGCGAATTTGTTCTTTCTAGGCTCCTTTAAGAGGAACACTAGATCTCCTGGTTTTAATTGTAATAATTTGATTTTATTATCATAATAATATTTATACTTGTGCTTCGCTTGAGTTAGATTCTCAGCCGCGAGAGTTTGTATTTCATGGAGATTTTTACACAAGTCTAACAGGTAACCTTCGTACGTCCTGTCTGTCACAGCCTCTATCGCTGCGTAGCTCGAGGGCACTCTTGCCTCTCGGCCGAATACTAGTTCGTAAGGCGAAAACCGAGTGCTTTCGTGAGTACTAGTATTGTATGAAAACATTGCTAACTCCAGCCACTCGTCCCAATCGTTCTTATCTGTAACGAACTGTTTTAGATATTCGATGAGGACGTGGTGTGACCTTTCGATTGATCCATTTGACTGCGGGTGGAAGGCCGTGGTCCTGTTTTGCACTATTCTAAACCGCTTCGTGATTGCCTTCATCAGTGAGCTAGTTAAATTGGCGCCCTGATCCGTGAGGATATGACGGGGTGCGCCGTAAATACAAATGAAGTTCTTTACCAAGCCATCAGCGATTGCCACCGAGTCAGTTTCTTTCAAAGGGATCGCTAGGGAGTATTTGGTGAGGAGGTCTTGGATTGTTAAAATATGACCATTTCCCCGTTTTGTAATGGGCAGAGGGCCCACTATGTCCATTGAGATTTTTTCAAAGGCAGCGTCGGGAGTGTCTGTTATTACCATTGGTTGCTTATGCTTTATTCGCGTGAGCTTTCTAGTGGCGCACTGCCAACACCTGCTTACATAATCTTGCACCTGGCGTTTCATATTCGGCCAAGCGAAATTTTGTCTGATTCTACGGTAAGTTTTGGTCACCCCCTTGTGACCTCCTAGCGCAGATTCATGATTTTCTTGAATAATTCCGGCTCTAAGCTCCTCCGCCGGAGTTTGGATTATATCTTCGTAGATGGTTAACGTACAAGGACAATCACTGAGTGTGATTTTTACCCTATTTAAGATTTCCTTCCACGAGATATTATCTAGGAATGCTGTTCTAGCTAGTGCTATCTCTGTTAATTCTACTTCCATGATTACATCTAACAAAGATGCCAGGGCTTCCTTGAATATTTCCCTGTCTAATTGCCTCTTTGCTGATTCCTTGATTGGCAAATATATCATGTTCCTATTGTCCTTTTGTACTAGCCTAGCTCTTCCTAATGTTAAATCTTCTAACTTAGGTAACTTGAGTTTGTTGAATAGATCCTGCGCTCCGCGATCTAACGCTTCACCCTGCTGTGAGACGAAGCATACCACGTTCCCCTTATGAATTGACAGATTCTCTTTACTCCTAGTGATCTTTAATTCAGGGTCCGCGGCGAGCTCGTAGGGCTGCGATCCTGGTTCTACGATTTCGTCGGAGTCGCTTACGTCGCTATCGATGTACTCGTGTTCGTTACCGTGCTCAGAACCCGAGTCTGAGTCTTCATCAGTTTCGCTTGCCTGATTTCCTACAGGGGTGTCCTGGCCTATTGTGTCAAGGGCCGTGTCCCTGCGTTCTAAACTTGTCGATGCCTCCGGAAGGGAGATTTTGCTAGTATCCCTCTCGTTTACCTGCTCTATTGTTTCGGTGATGGGGTCTAACCCTGTGCTCTGGTATTGGGGCGGTTCGTTTCCGAACTGTCCTAAGGGTGAACTGTCCCGATTGTCTGTAGAGGCAGGCTCGGTGGCTTCAACGTTGGGTGGAGGCAAAGCGTATATGTGTATCTTGAAAGGTTGCTTGAACACCTTGTTGATTAATTTTATTACGGTCTTCCAGGATAGTTTGTCAAGACCACAACCTATCCTGGGCATCGCGAGACGATAGTCCGCGTTTCTTTTACACGTGCGCCTGAGTTGAATCAGGGCTTTTTCTAAATTTTTGAGCGTAGGCTTATCATTGCTACGCTTTTTCGTAATTAAATAATAGACGAATCGCCTTCCCACCTGAAGCTGAGCCACTTCACCTACCTTGGCGTCCTGGTTTTTAAGTTCGTCAAGTCTACCAAATTTCTCCCGGAATTGCACTGCGATGCCGGCTCCCATATGCAGGTCCTCGGCTACGCAATGCACCAACGAGAAATTTTCGTCTACGGTAAATAGGTCTCCCGTCATCTCGGTCGTGACTGGGGGCAGCTCGAAAATGTCTTCGTTTGTAGTGTCGATCTCGTCTGTCGTATCTAATTCTAATGTCTGTATTGTCGCGAGTTCGGGATCCAACGGAGCTGGATCCGTATCGTCGACCGGGTTTCGGGAAAGGGCGTCGGCATTCGTATTGGCGCGCCCTTCCTTGTATTTTATCGTGCATTCAAACTCAGCAAGGAGGGTCTTCCATCTTATGAGTCGCGCACATGGACTTTTATTCTTATGGAACCATGATAGAGCCTTTTGATCGGATATTACGGTAAATTCTCTACCATAGAGGTACGGTCTAAAATAATTCACGCACCAGACTACTGCTAGAAGTTCTTTTTCAAATGTGGAGTAATTTTTTTCGGCTGATGTTAAAACTCGTGATACATACGATATCGGTAGATCCTTTCCTATCTCCCCCTGACTGAGGACACCCCCGATTGCGTAACCGGACGCGTCAGTTGTGACCAGGAAGGGTCGTTCAAAATCTGGGTACTGCAGGATTGGTTTCTCACATAATCTGTCGCGTAAAAACTCGAAAGCTGACTGGTGTTGTTCTTTCCACTCGAAGCTTTCCCCTTTTTTTAGAAGGTTTGTAAGTGGTTTCGCGATTTTTGAGAAACCCGGTATAAATCGCCTGTAATATCCAGCTCGCCCTAAAAACTGTTTGATGTTTTTCGCGTTTTTGGGAGTTGGAAATTTTTTCACGGACTCTATTTTCTTGGGGTCCGGTTCTACACCCGAATCGCTGATCACGTGACCCAAATAGGTTACTTCGTGCCTGAGGAACTCACACTTGTCTGGTTGTAAGGCTAAATTCGCTTTTCGTAATTTGCTCATTAAACGAGTGACCTTGCGCTCATGTTCTTCCAATGTAGACGCGTATATTACTATGTCATCCAGGTATACGAACAGCTCTATACCCTGTGATCCTAACAACACTTGGTCCATTAGTCTCTGGAAAGTAGCTGGCGCATTCTTTAGCCCGAATGGCATACGCGTGAATTCATAATGCCCGTGCGGTGTCGAGAAGGCGGTTTTAGGAGCGTCCCTCTCGTCCATTTGTATTTGGTGAAAGCCCGACGCTAAGTCGAATACCGAGAAATAACGGGCATTCCCTAGCTGGTCAAGGATTTCTGTTATATTAGGTAATGGGTAAGCGTCACCTATCGTTTTTTCGTTTAGTTTACGATAATCTATCACGATTCGCCATCTTTTATTTCCCTTTGAATCGGCCTTTTTTGGCACGATCCATAATGGTGAACTATAGGGTGACACGGATGGTTTAATGACACCATTTTCTTCCATCTCGGTCACTTGCCTAGTTATTTCGTCCTTGTGGACTGGCGGGAATCTATATTGCTTCGTGTGCACCGGCAAATCGTCTGTTGTAGTTATTCTATGCTTCATGACGCTTGTGCATCTGAGTTTATCGTCTGGCAGATGGAAGACATCTGCGTTTTCCTGAACTATCCTAGCCACACTTTCTTTTTCCTCAACATTTAGATGATCTAACCTTAGCAATTTCGTGATAGTTTCGGAGCGTCTAAATAGGTTCTCGTCGGAGTTAGTGACGTCTGCTATGGAACATTTATTTATCGTAACACGTTCGGTTTTTCCTAGTGGTATGGCTTCGCTCGTATCTAGTAATTCTACGGTGGGGACTGGTATAAATTTGTCCTCTTCTGTTGTATTTACCGCGCGGATGGTTGCCCTGCCTCCGTTATCCCTAACGATAGCATTTCCTATATAAACTCCTTCGCAGCTATTGAGAAGGGGTACGTATCCCTCCTTGATACTGTTTTCGCTGATTTTTATCGGGAAAGCTACGTTTGTTCGCTTGGGTACGAGGACGGTCTCTCGGTCATTAAAATAAACCGATTCATTTAACACCTCAAGACACTGATCCGCGTAATTGACATTTGCTTCGAACTGTGTGAGAAAAGCCGACCCTAGGATACCATCGCTTTTGATAGGGAAGGTGTTTTCTACTACATGAAAATCTGTTTTATAACCGAACATTTCTAACTCCGTGGCTCCCAAGCTATAGTGCGGGACGTCTCCTATACCTATTATCGTGATACGCTTCTGAGGGTTTACCCTGCGAAAGTCTTTTATGCTGGAGGCCTTTACGATGTTGGCCTCCGCTCCCGTGTCTATCATAAAATTTACTGCTGTTTTTACGTCCCTTGAGTTTAAGTTTACCGTTGGAATTTTTCCTTTTAGATAGAGGCAGACGGACTTGTTGCCACCTCTTCTGTCTCCAAAGCATTGGCCCTTGTAACTCGGGGGTTGCTTGCGTTCCCCGAGGGCCCTGCTCCGTTTCCCGAGTTATTACGGTTGATTGTCTCGTGGTATCTACGCTTGCGACACTCGTTGTAGGAGTGACCTATATTCTTACAATAGCTGCATTCTACTGCGTTCGCGCTACGTCCTGTCGATTGCTGACTCGACTGTGGTTTGTTTCTGTAGCAATTTGCTGTGGTGTGCGTTGACCTACCGCACAGTGTGCATGACTCGCGGTTTTCTACGGGTCTGTTTGCTGCGGGTCTCCTGATCGCTCTACACTGGTCGGTTAGATGATTATCACGGCCACAATGCTTACATGACTCCGCGTTGTTATTTTCTATTCTGCTCGCGCCGCGGTGTCTAGCCCTATCTCTATCTAATTCCAGTGCTTTACTGGCATCAATAGCCCTTTCGTAAGCTGTCTTTAGATTGGAATAGCCTTTAATCAGTACCGCATTCCGGCAGTCGCTTGGCAATCCACCTATGAACGCCTCGCAGACTTCCTCGTCCAGCCTGATTATTTCTGGTTTAGTTAGTTCGCGGTTTTTCCTTCGTTCTGCTTCGATTAATCCCGTCTTTATATCGCGGGTCCTTCCTATATAATCTAAGACGTGTTCGTCGGCGTATTTATATAGTTGGCCTAACTCTCCACGGTAATGATTCGCGGATCTTATTGGTGCGAACACTTCCGTTAATTTGTCCAAGAGTCCTTGCAGGGTAGCAAAGCTCTCGTCTTCGATTACGGCGTATGCCCGATCGGCAAGCTTACTTCTGATTAAACGCGTCAGGTACCCTTCTAAGCTGGGCGTTACCATCTCAAGGGCCCTTTTGCATGCTCGATTAAACTGCATCACTGTGATGTTTTTCCCATCGAACTTTGGGACCACAGCTAACGCATCCTTGACCGATATTGATTGCTCCGCCAAGGGCAGAGTAGGAGGAGCAAATGCCTGTATGGTATTAATACTTTGAGGGTGAGTAATTCCCGACATTCTATCTCTCAAGGCTTGTTCCCTTTTCTTTAGTTGTTCCTCGCGCTCGGCTAACTTCCTCCTTCTCTCCCTATACGGATCTGCTAACGCGGCTTGATATGCTACCTCTTGTTCCTGTAAGTTTATTTCGCGTTCCCAAATTTCTTGTTCGCGCAATTGCATCTCCAGGTCCTTGTCGAGGACCAGTTCTTCCGGTGCGCCTGGGTCCCCCAGCTCTTGAGGTCCCAGGTCCGGGCCTACATTTCCTCCGCGTAAAATTTTGAGTTTCTCGCGATTTTCTCTTTGAATGCGCCTGATTAGCGCTTCTCTAGCTAACGCTTCGGCTTCTAAATTTAATTCCTCGTCGTCAGTCGGGACGGAAACCACTGACTTTATTGAGATGTGATCGCTTTCTAGGTTAGGAGCATTTTTACTGATTGCTCCTCTGCTAAGTGGATCAGGGCGGTAACTGTCCACAGGGTTAGGTTTTTGGGGTGCCACGGATCTTTTTAAGTCACCCTTTTTCCGTTCTGCCTTTTTCTTGAAGTGCAGAATTTCCTTTTCTAACCTCAATTCGTCTTTACTACGCATGCACGCTGGACCTGGTTCCCTAAAAATTGCGTCTGCGGCTAATTCTATGTTGTGGGTAACTGCCCTATCTGTGCTGCGCGAATTTTGCATTACGAGAAGTTGTACCTCTCGGTCTATCTCTGCCTTTTTTCGAAGGAGTTCGGACAGCTGTGTGTCCTCTACGAGACCTAACCGCGGTTCATCCATTTTTGAACGGCCCGGCGCTTCGTTAAAGTCCCTAATTTTAACGTCTGTCACGCTCGCTGAGAGCTGTGCAGGTTTTTTAGAATATTTGCTTTCTTCTACCGCGCTTTCTGTTGGCTGGGTAGGCTGTTGTACGTCTTGTGCGGGGCCCACTGACGGGTTATGTCGCTGCGTTTGTTCCTTCGCGTTCGCGATTTCTTTCGCTTCGAGCTCGGCGAGCCTGGCAAGTTTCCTTTGAACTTCTTCGGATAACCCCGCGTCTTTACTCGATTCAATCGCGCGCTGTTTTTTCTCTAATTCAGCTTCTTGCTGCTTAAATTGTTCGCTAAGATGTTGTGTGTGACGTCCCCGGAAGAACGTCTACCATATACATATTTTTCCATTATCATACTAAGACTGTTGCTCTCTTACCTCGAGTATACTACTATAGCCTAACACATATTTGGATTATACCTAAACTATAGGAATACATCATACTATACCATAAGCAAAGGGCAAGGCAACATGGCGTACCCGGCAGGAAGCACTAGGCAACAAGCCGTATTCACAGTCGTGCTAAGAGGCCGCCATCTTGACTCGCCCGCTCATCATATACTACACTATTAGAAATACACGCACATCGTGCTATCAAGAATGTATAAATAATAAAGTAAATAAGATATAATAAATAACCGAATACACTTACCCATGAATATAATATGCTTATATTCATGTTACATAAAAGGAGTACACGTCATCGACGCGCAAATGGGAAACCTTATCCCTTCATCCGAAATACGCCTTCAGCAGGCCTACGTGACATTCTGCACGTTCAGCGCTCGACCACGTGCACTTCTTAGAAGTAACCACTTTCACTATAATAAACAAATAACTATAAGCAGAGCGGCCAGCGGGTCTCGAACCACTTAAACAAAGGTTCATAGGCGAACCCAAGCATAAACACCCGCTGAGCGCTCATCGTAATAAAGATAAGATCTTGCATAGTTAAGATTGCACTAGACTAAACCTTCTTGAAACTCCGATACAATAAACAGACGGAAGCGATAAATCCGTCAAGCACCGAACACTTAAGCAGAAAACATCGACATGGCGATCCGATACCCGAGGAGAAACTGAGCTAAACAATTCCAGCCCAGGCCGACGGACCGACGCCAACGCAGAACAAAGGCCAAGGGTCGAGCGGGAAAAACCTGTTTACTCGACCGTCATAAAAGAGAGCGAAGCCAGACCCGCACTTAGCCAGGGACCGGTTTACAACAGGGCAATAAAACAAGATAACCCTCGCAGCATGACGTCAGGCCCACCACGTGCAAGCAGGCAGGCAGCGACAAGTCGGCGCCGGACCCCGAACACGTGCACGCAGGCAGGCAGCAACAGGTCGGACCTAACGGGACTCCGCCAACAAAGGGCCGCATTCCAAGGCTCTGACGTCACGCGCGCCTACGTGACACCGAGCGCGTCGAGGCAGGCCAGCGGCGCGCGCACCACCGCCCCGCGCATGCGCACCAGGACACCCGAGAGCTGAGACGGTCGACGCTTCGCGCCCCAAGCTTCACTTCTCATCCGCGCTTCAAGCTGACCAGTCGGGTTCTTGTAAATCTCTACGAGTTACACAGTTAACTTGCACGTTTAGAACTTGTACACATTCGCTAACAGCTTAGCGCTCTGTTTAACGTTAACTCTTAGTATACGCGTCTAATATATCAAATATTGTAACCATTTTCACTTCTCATCCGCGCTTCAAGCAGACCAGTCAAGTTCTTATAAATCTCTACGAGTTACACAGTTAGCTTGCACGTCTAGAACTTAGACTCATTCGCTATAGCTTAAGCGCTCCGTTTAAAACGTAAACTCTTAACATACGCGATTAGAATATTTAAACATTGTACCTTTCTCGAATTTATTGTAACAATATACGAAACACAAAGATTTATTTCATCGAGTTCTCATTTCTTGAACCTAAAACTAGAGTCAGTGATATTCCAAGGTAACTCCCTTTACCCACATTTAACTCTGGTTGTTAGCGGAGACGCTGACTTAATTAAGCTTGAAAAACTAGCTTTTCCAAGTTAATTAATTCCTATACCCCTTTTCTCCATTCGGTAGATGTCAAAGTCGAATAAGCGCCAAAGCCGTAAGAGTAGACATCGCGCAGGCCGTCGACTTCGAGCCAAAAAGCAGGCTGCATTAGCTAGAATCAACCGCATTCGTAATCCATCAGAGATCCTTCCGATCTTTACGCGATCCAGCAGCAACGAAGAATCGGGCACCTTCTCTTCGAGCACCTCCGAGCAACCTAGGGTTGACCAGCCGTTCTCATCTCACGGGGTAGAACGGGAAGTAATTCAGACGATTACACGAGTCAGCGAGGGACTATTATACGAGCAGGTAGACATCAGGAGGAAGCTGTTCCCGGTACCGTGCGTATACGACTGGGTGGAAGAACCGGAAGTCATCGATTTGGATTCCGAGCCAGAAGTCATCTTCCTTGATTAAGGTAAGACGCTCATTACGTTACCCCTTTATTCACACCTTTTGACGAATCTAATCCATAGCGGGGGCCCGGGTCCCTCAAATAAAACAGGGCTCCGTTATTGCAGTGTCGCTCCGCGTACGTCAGCATTAAGAATTGTTTTTTTTGTTGATTAGTGCGTCTGGGACGTCACAGGTAATAAAATTTATGGTGGCAGCGGTGGGATTCGTTTAAAATTGATTTTGTAAAAGCCGAATTCAACTAAAAATAATCGGTGCGAGTTATTAAAGACGAGATCCGCGAAAGTAGCAAAGACAGTGAACCGAACTTCGCAACACACGCGTAACGGGAGTAGCAAATAAACTCACCTCAGCCGCAAAGAACGCGATCGGGACGAACGCACAAACTACGGACGGAATCGTGAAATAACGCTCGACAATAGCAATAAAAGCGAATCACACGGGGACTCCACACGCTTGAGACTTATTTTCGTCAGTAAAATCCTTTCCTTATTAAAATTACAACTAGATTTTACGCGAGAATATCATGCCGATCGAGACTAGAATGGGTAGCAAGAAAGAAAGCGGTGCATCGGTAGATGATAGCCAACAGCTTAGATATACCGAGACCGATATAGAATTCATAAAACAGGAGGTTACCAATAAAGAAAAGAGGCTCCAGAAGGAGAAACAAGCGTTAGAGGAACGTCAGGCGGAAATCGATAAGAAGTCACAACATCTTAGCGAACAATTTAAGCAGCAAGAAGCTGAATTAGAGAAAAAACAGCGCGCGATTGAATCGAGTAAAGACGCGGGGTTATCCGAAGAAGTTCAAAGGAAACTTGCCAGGCTCGCCGAGCTCGAAGCGAAAGAAATCGCGAACGCGAAGGAACAAACGCAGCGGCATAACCCGTCAGTGGGCCCCGCACAAGACGTACAACAGCCTACCCAGCCAACAGAAAGCGCGGTAGAAGAAAGCAAATATTCTAAAAAACCTGCACAGCTCTCAGCGAGCGTGACAGACGTTAAAATTAGGGACTTTAACGAAGCGCCGGGCCGTTCAAAAATGGATGAACCGCGGTTAGGTCTCGTAGAGGACACACAGCTGTCCGAACTCCTTCGAAAAAAGGCAGAGATAGACCGAGAGGTACAACTTCTCGTAATGCAAAATTCGCGCAGCACAGATAGGGCAGTTACCCACAACGTAGAATTAGCCGCAGACGCAATTTTTAGGGAACCAGGTCCAGCGTGCATGCGTAGTAAAGACGAATTGAGGTTAGAAAAGGAAATTCTGCACTTCAAGAAAAAGGCAGAACGGAAAAAGGGTGACTTAAAAAGATCCGTGGCACCCCAAAAACCTAACCCTGTGGACAGTTACCGCCCTGATCCACTTAGCAGAGGAGCAATCAGTAAAAATGCTCCTAACCTAGAAAGCGATCACATCTCAATAAAGTCAGTGGTTTCCGTCCCGACTGACGACGAGGAATTAAATTTAGAAGCCGAAGCGTTAGCTAGAGAAGCGCTAATCAGGCGCATTCAAAGAGAAAATCGCGAGAAACTCAAAATTTTACGCGGAGGAAATGTAGGCCCGGACCTGGGACCTCAAGAGCTGGGGGATCCAGGCGCACCGGAAGAACTGGTCCTCGACAAGGACCTGGAGATGCAATTGCGCGAACAAGAAATTTGGGAACGCGAAATAAACTTACAGGAACAAGAGGTAGCATATCAAGCCGCGTTAGCAGATCCGTATAGGGAGAGAAGGAGGAAGTTAGCCGAGCGCGAGGAACAACTAAAGAAAAGGGAACAAGCCTTGAGAGATAGAATGTCGGGAATTACTCACCCTCAAAGTATTAATACCATACAGGCATTTGCTCCTCCTACTCTGCCCTTGGCGGAGCAATCAATATCGGTCAAGGATGCGTTAGCTGTGGTCCCAAAGTTCGATGGGAAAAACATCACAGTGATGCAGTTTAATCGAGCATGCAAAAGGGCCCTTGAGATGGTAACGCCCAGCTTAGAAGGGTACCTGACGCGTTTAATCAGAAGTAAGCTTGCCGATCGGGCATACGCCGTAATCGAAGACGAGAGCTTTGCTACCCTGCAAGGACTCTTGGACAAATTAACGGAAGTGTTCGCACCAATAAGATCCGCGAATCATTACCGTGGAGAGTTAGGCCAACTATATAAATACGCCGACGAACACGTCTTAGATTATATAGGAAGGACCCGCGATATAAAGACGGGATTAATCGAAGCAGAACGAAGGAAAAACCGCGAACTAACTAAACCAGAAATAATCAGGCTGGACGAGGAAGTCTGCGAGGCGTTCATAGGTGGATTGCCAAGCGACTGCCGGAATGCGGTACTGATTAAAGGCTATTCCAATCTAAAGACAGCTTACGAAAGGGCTATTGACGCCAGTAAAGCACTGGAATTAGATAGAGATAGGGCTAGACACCGCGGCGCGAGCAGAATAGAAAATAACAACGCGGAGTCATGTAAGCATTGTGGCCGTGATAATCATCTAACCGACCAGTGTAGAGCGATCAGGAGACCCGCAGCAAACAGACCCGTAGAGAACCGCGAGTCATGCACGCTGTGCGGTAGATCAACGCACACCACAGCAAATTGCTACAGAAACAAACCACGGTCGAGTCAGCAATCTACAGGACGTAGCGCGAACGCAGTAGAATGCAGCTATTGTAAGAATATAGGTCACTCCTACAACGAGTGTCGCAAGCGTAGATACCACGAGACAATCAACCGTAATAACTCGGGAAACGGAGCAGGGCCCTCGGGGAACGTAAGCAACCCCCGAGTGACAAGGGCCAATGCTTTGGAGACCGAAGAGGCGGCAACAAGTCCGTCTGCCTCTATCTAAAAGGAAAAATTCCAACGGTAAACTTAAACTCAAGGGACGTAAAAACAGCAGTAAATTTTATGATAGACACGGGAGCGGAGGCCAACATCGTAAAGGCCTCCAACATAAAAGACTTTCGCAGGGTAAACCCTCAGAAGCGTATCACGATAATAGGTATAGGAGACGTCCCGCACTATAGCTTGGGAGCCACGGAGTTAGAAATGTTCGGTTATAAAACAGACTTTCATGTAGTAGAAAACACCTTCCCTATCAAAAGCGATGGTATCTTAGGGTCGGCTTTTCTCACACAGTTCGAAGCAAATGTCAATTACGCGGATCAGTGTCTTGAGGTGTTAAATGAATCGGTTTATTTTAATGACCGAGAGACCGTCCTCGTACCCAAGCGAACAAACGTAGCTTTCCCGATAAAAATCAGCGAAAACAGTATCAAGGAGGGATACGTACCCCTTCTCGATAGCTGCGAAGGAGTTTATATAGGAAATGCTATCGTTAGGGATAACGGAGGCAGGGCAACCATCCGCGCGGTAAATACAACAGAAGAGGACAAATTTATACCAGTCCCCACCGTAGAATTACTAGATACGAGCGAAGCCATACCACTAGGAAAAACCGAACGTGTTACGATAAATAAATGTTCCATAGCAGACGTCACTAACTCCGACGAGAACCTATTTAGACGCTCCGAAACTATCACGAAATTGCTAAGGTTAGATCATCTAAATGTTGAGGAAAAAGAAAGTGTGGCTAGGATAGTTCAGGAAAACGCAGATGTCTTCCATCTGCCAGACGATAAACTCAGATGCACAAGCGTCATGAAGCATAGAATAACTACAACAGACGATTTGCCGGTGCACACGAAGCAATATAGATTCCCGCCAGTCCACAAGGACGAAATAACTAGGCAAGTGACCGAGATGGAAGAAAATGGTGTCATTAAACCATCCGTGTCACCCTATAGTTCACCATTATGGATCGTGCCAAAAAAGGCCGATTCAAAGGGAAATAAAAGATGGCGAATCGTGATAGATTATCGTAAACTAAACGAAAAAACGATAGGTGACGCTTACCCATTACCTAATATAACAGAAATCCTTGACCAGCTAGGGAATGCCCGTTATTTCTCGGTATTCGACTTAGCGTCGGGCTTTCACCAAATACAAATGGACGAGAGGGACGCTCCTAAAACCGCCTTCTCGACACCGCACGGGCATTATGAATTCACGCGTATGCCATTCGGGCTAAAGAATGCGCCAGCTACTTTCCAGAGACTAATGGACCAAGTGTTGTTAGGATCACAGGGTATAGAGCTGTTCGTATACCTGGATGACATAGTAATATACGCGTCTACATTGGAAGAACATGAGCGCAAGGTCACTCGTTTAATGAGCAAATTACGAAAAGCGAATTTAGCCTTACAACCAGACAAGTGTGAGTTCCTCAGGCACGAAGTAACCTATTTAGGTCACGTGATCAGCGATTCAGGTGTAGAACCGGACCCCAAGAAAATAGAGTCCGTGAAAAAATTTCCAACTCCCAAAAACGCGAAAAACATCAAACAGTTTTTAGGGCTAGCTGGATATTACAGGCGATTTATACCGGGTTTCTCAAAAATCGCGAAACCACTTACAAACCTTCTAAAAAAAGGGGAAAGCTTCGAGTGGAAAGAACAACACCAGTCAGCTTTCGAGTTTTTACGCGACAGATTATGTGAGAAACCAATCCTGCAGTACCCAGATTTTGAACGACCCTTCCTGGTCACAACTGACGCGTCCGGTTACGCAATCGGGGGTGTCCTCAGTCAGGGGGAGATAGGAAAGGATCTACCGATATCGTATGTATCACGAGTTTTAACATCAGCCGAAAAAAATTACTCCACATTTGAAAAAGAACTTCTAGCAGTAGTCTGGTGCGTGAATTACTTTAGACCGTACCTCTATGGTAGAGAATTTACCGTAATATCCGATCAAAAGGCTCTATCATGGTTCCATAAGAATAAAAGTCCATGTGCGCGACTCATAAGATGGAAGACCCTCCTTGCTGAGTTTGAATGCACGATAAAATACAAGGAAGGGCGCGCCAATACGAATGCCGACGCCCTTTCCCGAAACCCGGTCGACGATACGGATCCAGCTCCGTTGGATCCCGAACTCGCGACAATACAGACATTAGAATTAGATACGACAGACGAAATCGACACTACAAACGAAGACATTTTCGAGCTGCCCCCAGTCACGACCGAGATGACGGGAGACCTATTTACCGTAGACGAAAATTTCTCGTTGGTGCATTGCGTAGCCGAGGACCTGCATATGGGAGCCGGCATCGCAGTGCAATTCCGGGAGAAATTTGGTAGACTTGACGAACTTAAAAACCAGGACGCGAAGGTAGGTGAAGTGGCTCAGCTTCAGGTGGGAAGGCGATTCGTCTATTATTTAATTACGAAAAAGCGTAGCAATGATAAGCCTACGCTCAAAAATTTAGAAAAAGCCCTGATTCGACTCAGGCGCACGTGTAAAAGAAATGCGGACTATCGTCTCGCGATGCCCAGGATAGGTTGTGGTCTTGACAAACTGTCCTGGAAGACCGTAATAAAACTAATCAACAAGGTGTTCAAGCAACCTTTCAAGATACACATATACGCTTTGCCTTCACCCAACGTTGAAGCCACCGAGCCTGCCTCTACAGACAATCGGGACAGTTCACCCTTAGGACAGTTCGGAAACGAACCGCCCCAATACCAGAGCACAGGGTTAGACCCCATCACCGAAACATTAGAGCAGGTAAACGAGAGGGATACCAGCAAAATCTCCCTTCCGGAGGCATCGACGAGTTTGGAACGCAGGGACAAAGCCCTTGACACAATAGGCCAGGACACCCCTGTAGGAAATCAGGCAAGCGAAACTGATGAAGATTCAGACTCGGGCTCTGAGCACGGTAACGAACACGAATACATCAACAGCGACTTAAGCGACTCTGACGAAATAATAGAACCAAGCTCACAGCCCTACGAGCTCGCCGCGGACCCTGAATTAAAGATCACTAGGAGTAAAGAGAATCTGTCAATTCATAAGGGGAACGTGGTATGTTTCGTCTCACAACAGGGTGAACCGTTAGATCGCGGAGCGCAGGATTTATTCAGCAAACTCAAGTTACCTAAGTTAGAAGATTTAACATTAGGAAGAGCTAGGCTAGTACAAAAAGACAATAGGAACATGATATATTTGCCAATTAAGGAATCAGCAAAGAGGCAATTAGACAGGGAAATATTCAAGGAAGCCCTGGCATCTTTGTTAGATGTAATCATGGAAGTAGAATTAACAGAGATAGCACTAGCTAGAACAGCATTCCTAGATAATATCTCGTGGAAAGAAATTTTAAATAGGGTGAAAATCACACTCAGTGATTGCCCTTGTACGTTAACCATCTACGAAGATATAATCCAAACTCCGGCGGAGGAGCTTAGAGCCGGAATCATTCAGGAAAACCATGAATCTGCGATAGGGGGTCACAAGGGTGTCACTAAAACTTATCGTAGAATCAGACAAAATTACGCGTGGCCAAACATGAAACGCCAGGTGCAAGACTATATAGGCAGGTGTTGGCAGTGTGCCACGAGGAAGCTCACGCGAATAAAGCATAAGCAACCGATGGTAATCACAGATACTCCTGACGCCGCCTTCGAAAAAATCTCTATGGACATCGTGGGCCCTCTGCCCATGACAAAACGAGGAAACGGATACATATTGACTATCCAAGATCTCCTCACTAAATACTCTTTAGCGATCCCTTTGAAAGAAACTGACTCGGTGGCAATCGCTGACGGCCTGGTAAAGAATTTCATTTGCATTTACGGCGCACCTCGTCATATCCTCACGGATCAGGGCGCCAATCTAACTAGCTCATTAATGAAAGCAATCACCAAACGAT
This sequence comes from Neodiprion virginianus, assembly GCF_021901495.1. Classification (NCBI taxonomy): domain Eukaryota; kingdom Metazoa; phylum Arthropoda; class Insecta; order Hymenoptera; family Diprionidae; genus Neodiprion; species Neodiprion virginianus. The sequence goes on along the minus strand of NC_060883.1, from coordinate 10,362,656 downwards.
TCAGAATAACACAAAACAGGACCACGGCTTTCCACCCGCAGTCAAATGGGTCGATCGAAAGGTCACATCACGTCCTCGTCGAATATCTGAAACAGTTCGTCACAGATAAGAACGATTGGGACGAGTGGCTGGAGTTAGCGATGTTTTCATACAATACTAGTATCCACGAAAGCACTAGGTTTTCGCCTTATGAACTAGTGTTCGGCCGAGAGGCAAGAGTGCCCTCGAGCTACGCAGCAATAGAGGCTGTGACAGACAGGACGTGCGAAGGTTACCTGTTAGACTTGTGTAAAAATCTCCATGAAATACAAACTCTCGCGGCTGAGAATCTAACTCAAGCGAAGCACAAGTATAAATATTATTATGATAATAAAATCAAATTATTACAATTAAAACCAGGAGATCTAGTGTTCCTCTTAAAGGAGCCTAGAAAGAACAAATTCGCTGACCATTATACTGGTCCGCACGAAGTGATAGAAATCCTTCCCAACAATAATGTAAAAATTCTTGTTGATAATAGAACTAGGGTGGTCCATCTAGATAAACTCAAAAAGGCAAAGGCCTAATCACACCTACTTTTATTATTCTGTCCACAGGAATCAATAGTACCTAAAAACACAATAGTATAATGAAGCTCCCAGCTAATGAGGAAGACGATCACCTAGAAGTAATAATCATAGAAAGACCACAAACACGACCATACCCGGTCACAAATATTAAGATCGCAATGTACAAAGTTACTATAACTCTATATTTCAAAGCCAATGAGGCCTTCAAAGCACTACTTAGGGAGATGATTAAAATAACAGATTTGGGTGAAGGCGACTACCGAACGTATTATAAAAGGATTCGAAGCCAAAGAGGCATAGTAGACCAGGTATTAGATGTGTTTTTCGACCGCCCGGACGAAACACACATATCAGTCCTATTTCACCCAGATCTAAATGAAGCTTATACGTATGTAGGTAAAGGCATGGACGGCGAAGTGTCCAAGTACACCGTCTCAGGCCCAATTGTCAACTATGTAGGCAGTCAGATGTTTAAAGACGCCATCTAATATTATACATCAGTAAACTTAAGGGTAGATGTCAGAATCTATAGGTGTTACAACATACGTTACAGGGACAATGCAAACCCCAGCCATGAGGTCTGTCCTCATACTCCTCACGGCCATTTATTGGTTGAAGGGGGCCCACGCATTAATCGGGTACGACTGTGGCGGAGCTGCCCTAAACGTTACCACAATAAACCTACTAGACATCGACCAATGCGACTTGGAACATGACAAGACGCAGAACGAACGAACATACATACAGCTGCTCCAACTCACGGAATATAAACAGGCGCAGGTCTTACAGTGCAAGGTGGAAATCGACAGAACAGTTTACCGATGCGGACAATTTTCGCACAATTCGGTGACCGACGGAGGAAGAAAGGCTTACCTTCCCAGAATCTCACGGGAAGCATGTGAGACCCTACATCGCACAGGTACGCTAACCCTCGGGTCACAGACGCATCTAGTTGAGATCCCAACAAATGTAACGACGCTACGCGACGCCACCTTGGCCGGCAGCCTTACCTCTGACGGAACCTGCCAAGGACAGTATTATAACGACGGTTATGGACAGTGGGAAAGCGCTGTCGTTCAAGCGGTTATCAAGATTTCGGTATATTCGTACACGGCGAACGTCAAGATCTCCAACAACCAGATCCTACTAAAGAGTGGAACAACCTGCCCTTTTGGAGACGGGCAGTGCATCGACGATGAGGGCGGCCATACCTACTGGACAACAACGCCCCTCGACGAATGTAAATTTGACAAGTACGACGTACTTTACACGGGATACGCAGACCGAACGAACGCGACAGACTCTCCAACTGTTTACTCACTACAGACGGGTGATACCACTTTTGCGCTAATGGAAAGGTCCAGAGCCACCATTTGCGGCTATAAAATCATTAACACAGAGCACCCCCGTCTATTCATCTTTGAGACCAATCCGACGGAAGTTTTCAAACAACGATCGAGATTGGCAGTATCGAACATCGACATCTTTTCGTACATCAATTCAAAATTCATTTATGTAGAAAAACACATCAGGACGCAGACCACCAACCTATACAGGGACGTGATCGAACAGAAATGTAAATTAGAGCAGCAGGTGCTGAAAAACGCATTGAACCTTGCTGAATTATCACCGGACAGTTTTGCCTTTAACCTTATGAAGGGCCCCGGCTATTTCGCAACAATAGCCGGTGAAGTGATTTATATCATGAAATGCATTCCAGTAGAAGTGGAATTCCGCAAGACGGCTGAATGTTACAACGATCTTCCTGTGAATCACCAGAATGTGAGCATGTTCTTGCGACCCAAGTCGAGGATTCTCGTAAGGACCGGAACCAGGAGGAGCTGCAACGAGGTTGTACCACCGATGTTTAAGGTAGAAGAGACGTGGTACAAGTTCACGCCGAGGGCATCCGAGGCCAAGGTACCACAGAAACTTAAACCCTTGACAAACATGCATTGGAAATATAGCAACCCCGGACCCCTAGGATCAAGCGGAATTTACACTGAGGAGGAATTGCAAGAATTACGAGAACACATCATGTTTCCGGCAGAGAAACCCGCACTACTCGATACCATATCCAGAGGCGCCCGAGGCGAGACCATCGGAACAGGAACAATCAATATGTACAACCTGTTGGACGAAAAGACTCTAACACGGATAGCGGAATCGACGGCAAAAAGACTATTTACTGGATTCACCACCTTCGGGAGTGTAGTCGGAGGAATATGGGGAATCTGGGCCGTATGGGCACTGCTGAAATTCTTAATCGACACATGCATACACGGTTACACACTCCACACAGCATATGGATGCAGTTACCACCTAGTAGCCTCACTGTGGGACTCAGTGACGCATCTATTAATGCACTTACGAGGACAAAAGACCGACCAACCAATGACGACTGACGCCCAGGAGCAGACGGAACCACTGAATAAAATAATTTACCACGTTCCGTCACAGTCAATCCACTTTCCAGAAAATCTGGACCTAAATTCTGACATAGAGTTAAAGAAGCTCGAGGAAAGAGCACAACTGAGAGCAAAAGATCTTAACTTGGTCTAATAACGCCGCTAAGATCTTTTACGGAAATAAAAACTTATTTCCTTCGAATAAGGAGGGGGGTGTGACGTCCCCGGAAGAACGTCTACCATATACATATTTTTCCATTATCATACTAAGACTGTTGCTCTCTTACCTCGAGTATACTACTATAGCCTAACACATATTTGGATTATACCTAAACTATAGGAATACATCATACTATACCATAAGCAAAGGGCAAGGCAACATGGCGTACCCGGCAGGAAGCACTAGGCAACAAGCCGTATTCACAGTCGTGCTAAGAGGCCGCCATCTTGACTCGCCCGCTCATCATATACTACACTATTAGAAATACACGCACATCGTGCTATCAAGAATGTATAAATAATAAAGTAAATAAGATATAATAAATAACCGAATACACTTACCCATGAATATAATATGCTTATATTCATGTTACATAAAAGGAGTACACGTCATCGACGCGCAAATGGGAAACCTTATCCCTTCATCCGAAATACGCCTTCAGCAGGCCTACGTGACATTCTGCACGTTCAGCGCTCGACCACGTGCACTTCTTAGAAGTAACCACTTTCACTATAATAAACAAATAACTATAAGCAGAGCGGCCAGCGGGTCTCGAACCACTTAAACAAAGGTTCATAGGCGAACCCAAGCATAAACACCCGCTGAGCGCTCATCGTAATAAAGATAAGATCTTGCATAGTTAAGATTGCACTAGACTAAACCTTCTTGAAACTCCGATACAATAAACAGACGGAAGCGATAAATCCGTCAAGCACCGAACACTTAAGCAGAAAACATCGACATGGCGATCCGATACCCGAGGAGAAACTGAGCTAAACAATTCCAGCCCAGGCCGACGGACCGACGCCAACGCAGAACAAAGGCCAAGGGTCGAGCGGGAAAAACCTGTTTACTCGACCGTCATAAAAGAGAGCGAAGCCAGACCCGCACTTAGCCAGGGACCGGTTTACAACAGGGCAATAAAACAAGATAACCCTCGCAGCATGACGTCAGGCCCACCACGTGCAAGCAGGCAGGCAGCGACAAGTCGGCGCCGGACCCCGAACACGTGCACGCAGGCAGGCAGCAACAGGTCGGACCTAACGGGACTCCGCCAACAAAGGGCCGCATTCCAAGGCTCTGACGTCACGCGCGCCTACGTGACACCGAGCGCGTCGAGGCAGGCCAGCGGCGCGCGCACCACCGCCCCGCGCATGCGCACCAGGACACCCGAGAGCTGAGACGGTCGACGCTTCGCGCCCCAAGCTTCACTTCTCATCCGCGCTTCAAGCTGACCAGTCGGGTTCTTGTAAATCTCTACGAGTTACACAGTTAACTTGCACGTTTAGAACTTGTACACATTCGCTAACAGCTTAGCGCTCTGTTTAACGTTAACTCTTAGTATACGCGTCTAATATATCAAATATTGTAACCATTTTCACTTCTCATCCGCGCTTCAAGCAGACCAGTCAAGTTCTTATAAATCTCTACGAGTTACACAGTTAGCTTGCACGTCTAGAACTTAGACTCATTCGCTATAGCTTAAGCGCTCCGTTTAAAACGTAAACTCTTAACATACGCGATTAGAATATTTAAACATTGTACCTTTCTCGAATTTATTGTAACAATATACGAAACACAAAGATTTATTTCATCGAGTTCTCATTTCTTGAACCTAAAACTAGAGTCAGTGATATTCCAAGGTAACTCCCTTTACCCACATTTAACTCTGGTTGTTAGCGGAGACGCTGACTTAATTAAGCTTGAAAAACTAGCTTTTCCAAGTTAATTAATTCCTATACCCCTTTTCTCCATTCGGTAGATGTCAAAGTCGAATAAGCGCCAAAGCCGTAAGAGTAGACATCGCGCAGGCCGTCGACTTCGAGCCAAAAAGCAGGCTGCATTAGCTAGAATCAACCGCATTCGTAATCCATCAGAGATCCTTCCGATCTTTACGCGATCCAGCAGCAACGAAGAATCGGGCACCTTCTCTTCGAGCACCTCCGAGCAACCTAGGGTTGACCAGCCGTTCTCATCTCACGGGGTAGAACGGGAAGTAATTCAGACGATTACACGAGTCAGCGAGGGACTATTATACGAGCAGGTAGACATCAGGAGGAAGCTGTTCCCGGTACCGTGCGTATACGACTGGGTGGAAGAACCGGAAGTCATCGATTTGGATTCCGAGCCAGAAGTCATCTTCCTTGATTAAGGTAAGACGCTCATTACGTTACCCCTTTATTCACACCTTTTGACGAATCTAATCCATAGCGGGGGCCCGGGTCCCTCAAATAAAACAGGGCTCCGTTATTGCAGTGTCGCTCCGCGTACGTCAGCATTAAGAATTGTTTTTTTTGTTGATTAGTGCGTCTGGGACGTCACATGTGACTTCTTATCTATTTCTGTTTGACGTATTTCTAACGCTTCTCTTTCCTTCTGGAGCCTCTTTTCTTTATTGGATACCTCCTGTTTTATAAATTCTACATCGGTTTCCGTATACTTGAGCTGTAGGCTATCGTCTGCTGACGCACCGCTTTCCTTCTTACTACCCATTCTAGTTTCGATCGGCATATTAATTTCGCGTGGAAATCTAGTTGTAATTTTAATAGGAAAGGATTTTATTGGCGAAAACAATCTCAAGCGTGTGGAGTCCCCGTGTGATTCGCTTTTACTGCTATTGTCGAGCTTTATTTCACAAGTCCGTCCGTAGTTTGTGCGTTCGTCCCGATCGCGTTCTTTGCGGCTGAGGTGAGTTTATTTGCTACTCCCGTTACGCGTGTGTTGCGAAGTTCGGTTCACTGTCTTTGCTACTTTCGCGGATCTTGTCTTTAATCACTCTACCAATTAATTTACTTGAATTCGGTTTTACAATAATCAATTTTAAACGAATCCCACCGCTGCCACCATAAATTTTATTACCTGTGACGTCCCAGACGCACTAATCAACAAAAAAAAAACAATTCTTAATGCTGACGTACGCGGAGCGACACTGCAATAACGGAGCCCTGTTTTATTTGAGGGACCCGGGCCCCCGCTATGGATTAGATTCGTCAAAAGGTGTGAATAAAGGGGTAACGTAATGAGCGTCTTACCTTAATCAAGGAAGATGACTTCTGGCTCGGAATCCAAATCGATGACTTCCGGTTCTTCCACCCAGTCGTATACGCACGGTACCGGGAACAGCTTCCTCCTGATGTCTACCTGCTCGTATAATAGTCCCTCGCTGACTCGTGTAATCGTCTGAATTACTTCCCGTTCTACCCCGTGAGATGAGAACGGCTGGTCAACCCTAGGTTGCTCGGAGGTGCTCGAAGAGAAGGTGCCCGATTCTTCGTTGCTGCTGGATCGCGTAAAGATCGGAAGGATCTCTGATGGATTACGAATGCGGTTGATTCTAGCTAATGCAGCCTGCTTTTTGGCTCGAAGTCGACGGCCTGCGCGATGTCTACTCTTACGGCTTTGGCGCTTATTCGACTTTGACATCTACCGAATGGAGAAAAGGGGTATAGGAATTAATTAACTTGGAAAAGCTAGTTTTTCAAGCTTAATTAAGTCAGCGTCTCCGCTAACAACCAGAGTTAAATGTGGGTAAAGGGAATTACCTTGGAATATCACTGACTCTAGTTTCAGGTTCAAGAAATGAGAACTCGATGAAATAAATCTTTGTGTTTTGTATATTGTTACAATAAATTCGAGAAAAGGTACAATGTTTAAATATTCTAATCGCGTATGTTGAGAGTTTATGTTTCAAACGGAGCGCTTAAGCTATAGCGAATGAGTCTAAGTTCTAGACGTGCAAGCTAACTGTGTAACTCGTAGAGATTTATAAGAACTCGACTGGTCTGCTTGAAGCGCGGATGAGAAGTGATGCTTGGGGTGCGAAGCGTCGACCGTCTCAGCTCTCGGGTGTCCTGGTGCGCATGCGCGGGGCGGTGGTGCGCGCGCCGCTGGCCTGCCTCGACGCGCTCGGTGTCACGTAGGCGCGCGTGACGTCAGAGCCTTGGAATGCGGCCCTTTGTTGGCGGAGTCCCGTTAGGTCCGACCTGTTGCTGCCTGCCTGCGTGCACGTGTTTGGGGTCCGGCGCCGACTTGTCGCTGCCTGCCTGCTTGCACGTGGTGGGCCTGACGTCATGCTGCGAGGGTTATCTTGTTTTATGGCCCTGTTGTAAACCGGTCCCTGGCTAAGTGCGGGTCTGGCTTCGCTCTCTTTTATGACGGTCGAGTAAACAGGTTTTTCCCGCTCGACCCTTGGCCTTTGTTCTGCGTTGGCGTCGGTCCGTCGGCCTGGGCTGGAATTGTTTAGCTCAGTTTCTCCTCGGGTATCGGATCGCCATGTCGATGTTTTCTGCTTAAGTGTTCGGTGCTTGACGGATTTATCGCTTCCGTCTGTTTATTGTATCGGAGTTTCAAGAAGGTTTAGTCTAGTGCAATCTTAACTAAGCAAGATCTTATCTTTATTACGATGAGCGCTCAGCGGGTGTTTATGCTTGGGTTCGCCTATGAACCTTTGTTTAAGTGGTTCGAGACCCGCTGGCCGCTCTGCTTATAGTTATTTGTTTATTATAGTGAAAGTGGTTACTTCTAAGAAGTGCACGTGGTCGAGCGCTGAACGTGCAGAATGTCACGTAGGCCTGCTGAAGGCGTATTTCGGATGAAGGGATAAGGTTTCCCGTTTGCGCGTCGATGACGTGTACTCCTTTTATGTAACATGAATATAAGCATATTATATTCATGGGTAAGTGTATTCGGTTATTTATTATATCTTATTTACTTTATTATTTATACATTCTTAATAGCACGATGTGCGTGTATTTCTAATAGTGTAGTATATGATGAGCGGGCGAGTCAAGATGGCGGCCTCTTAGCACGACTGTGAATACGGCTTGTTGCCTAGTGCTTCCTGCCGGGTACGCCATGTTGCCTTGCCCTTTGCTTATGGTATAGTATGATGTATTCCTATAGTTTAGGTATAATCCAAATATGTGTTAGGCTATAGTAGTATACTCGAGGTAAGAGAGCAACAGTTTTAGTATGATAATAGGAAAAATATGTATAGGGTAGACGTTCTTCCGGGGACGTCACACCCCCCTCCTTATTCGAAGGAAATAAGTTTTTATTTCCGTAAAAGATCTTGGCGGCGTTATTAGACCAAGTTAAGATCTTTTGCTCTCTGTTGTGCTCTTTCCTCGAGCTTCTTTAACTCTATGTCAGAATTTAGGTCCAAATTTTCTGGAAAGTGGATTGACTGTGACGGAACGTGGTAAATTATTTTATTCAGTGGTTCCGTCTGCTCCTGGGCGTCAGTCGTCATTGGTTGATCGGTCTTTTGTCCTCGTAAGTGCATTAGTAGATGCGTCACTGAGTCCCACAGTGAGGCTACTAGGTGGTAACTGCATCCATATGCTGTGTGGAGCGTATAACCGTGTATGCATGTGTCGATTAAGAATTTCAGCAGTGCCCATACGGCCCAGATACCCCATATTCCTCCGACAACACTCCCGAAGGTGGTGAATCCAGTAAATAGTCTTTTCGCCGTTGATTCCGCTATCCGTGTTAGAGTCTTTTCGTCCAACAGGTTGTACATATTGATTGTTCCTGTTCCGATGGTCTCGCCTCGGGCGCCTCTGGATATGGTATCGAGTAGTGCGGGTTTCTCTGCCGGAAACATGATGTGTTCTCGTAATTCTTGCAATTCCTCCTCAGTGTAAATTCCGCTTGATCCCAGGGGTCCAGGGTTACTATATTTCCAATTCATGTTTGTCAAGGGTTTAAGTTTCTGTGGTACCTTGGCCTCGGATGCCCTTGGCGTGAACTTGTACCACGTCTCTTCTACCTTAAACATCGGTGGTACAACCTCGTTGCAGCTCCTCCTGGTTCCGGTCCTTACGAGAATCCTCGACTTGGGTCGCAAGAACATGCTCACATTCTGGTGATTCACAGGAAGATCGTTGTAACATTCAGTCGTCTTGCGGAATTCCACTTCTACTGGAATGCATTTCATGATATAAATCACTTCACCGGCTATTGTTGCGAAATAGCCAGGGCCCTTCATAAGGTTAAAGGCAAAACTGTCCGGTGATAATTCAGCGAGGTTCAATGCGTTTTTCAGCACCTGCTGCTCTAATTTACATTTCTGTTCGATCACATCCCTGTACAGGTTGGTGGTCTGCGTCCTGATGTGTTTTTCTACATAAATGAATTTTGAATTGATGTACGAAAAGATGTCGATGTTCGATACTGCCAATCTCGATCGTTGTTTGAAAACTTCCGTCGGATTGGTCTCAAAGATGAATAGACGGGGGTGCTCTGTGTTAATGATTTTATAGCCGCAAATGGTGGCTCTGGACCTTTCCATTAGCGCAAAAGTGGTATCACCCGTCTGTAGTGAGTAAACAGTTGGAGAGTCCGTCGCGTTCGTTCGGTCTGCGTATCCCGTGTAAAGTACGTCGTACTTGTCAAATTTACATTCGTCGAGGGGCGTTGTTGTCCAGTAGGTATGGCCGCCCTCATCGTCGATGCACTGCCCGTCTCCAAAAGGGCAGGTTGTTCCACTCTTTAGTAGGATCTGGTTGTTGGAGATCTTGACGTTCGCCGTGTACGAATATACCGAAATCTTGATAACCGCTTGAACGACAGCGCTTTCCCACTGTCCATAACCGTCGTTATAGTACTGTCCTTGGCAGGTTCCGTCAGAGGTAAGGCTGCCGGCCAAGGTGGCGTCGCGTAGCGTCGTTACATTTGTTGGGATCTCAACTAGGTGCGTCTGTGACCCGAGGGTTATGTGACGTCCCAGACGCACTAATCAACAAAAAAAACACAATTCTTAATGCTGACGTACGCGGAGCGACACTGCAATAACGGAGCCCTGTTTTATTTGAGGGACCCGGGCCCCCGCTATGGATTAGATTCGTCAAAAGGTGTGAATAAAGGGGTAACGTAATGAGCGTCTTACCTTAATCAAGGAAGATGACTTCTGGCTCGGAATCCAAATCGATGACTTCCGGTTCTTCCACCCAGTCGTATACGCACGGTACCGGGAACAGCTTCCTCCTGATGTCTACCTGCTCGTATAATAGTCCCTCGCTGACTCGTGTAATCGTCTGAATTACTTCCCGTTCTACCCCGTGAGATGAGAACGGCTGGTCAACCCTAGGTTGCTCGGAGGTGCTCGAAGAGAAGGTGCCCGATTCTTCGTTGCTACTGGATCGCGTAAAGATCGGAAGGATCTCTGATGGATTACGAATGCGGTTGATTCTAGCTAATGCAGCCTGCTTTTTGGCTCGAAGTCGACGGCCTGCTCGATGTCTACTCTTACGGCTTTGGCGCTTATTCGACTTTGACATCTACCGAATGGAGAAAGGGGTATAGGAATTAATTAACTTGGAAAAGCTAGTTTTTCAAGCTTAATTAAGTCAGCGTCTCCGCTAACAACCAGAGTTAAATGTGGGTAAAGGGAGTTACCTTGGAGTATCACTGACTCTAGTTTTAGGTTCAAGAAATGAGAACTCGATGAAATAAATCTTTGTGTTTCGTATATTGTTACAATAAATTCGAGAAAGGTACAATGTTTAAATATTCTAATCGCGTATGTTAAGAGTTTACGTTTTAAACGGAGCGCTTAAGCTATAGCGAATGAGTCTAAGTTCTAGACGTGCAAGCTAACTGTGTAACTCGTAGAGATTTATAAGAACTTGACTGGTCTGCTTGAAGCGCGGATGAGAAGTGAAAATGGTTACAATATTTGATATATTAGACGCGTATACTAAGAGTTAACGTTAAACAGAGCGCTAAGCTGTTAGCGAATGTGTACAAGTTCTAAACGTGCAAGTTAACTGTGTAACTCGTAGAGATTTACAAGAACCCGACTGGTCAGCTTGAAGCGCGGATGAGAAGTGAAAATTGGGGTGCGAAGCGTCGACCGTCTCAGCTCTCGGGTGTCCTGGTGCGCATGCGCGGGGCGGTGGTGCGCGCGCCGCTGGCCTGCCTCGACGCGCTCGGTGTCACGTAGGCGCGCGTGACGTCAGAGCCTTGGAATGCGGCCCTTTGTTGGCGGAGTCCCGTTAGGTCCGACCTGTTGCTGCCTGCCTGCGTGCACGTGTTCGGGGTCCGGCGCCGACTTGTCGCTGCCTGCCTGCTTGCACGTGGTGGGCCTGACGTCATGCTGCGAGGGTTATCTTGTTTTATGGCCCTGTTGTAAACCGGTCCCTGGCTAAGTGCGGGTCTGGCTTCGCTCTCTTTTATGACGGTCGAGTAAACAGGTTTTTCCCGCTCGACCCTTGGCCTTTGTTCTGCGTTGGCGTCGGTCCGTCGGCCTGGGCTGGAATTGTTTAGCTCAGTTTCTCCTCGGGTATCGGATCGCCATGTCGATGTTTTCTGCCTAAGTGTTCGGTGCTTGACGGATTTATCGCTTCCGTCTGTTTATTGTATCGGAGTTTCAAGAAGGTTTGGTCTAGTGCAATCTTAACTAAGCAAGATCTTATCTTTATTACGATGAACGCTCAGCGGGTGTTTATGCTTGGGTTCGCCTTTTGAACCTTTGTTTAAGTGATTCGAGACCCGCTGGCCGCTCTGCTTATAGCTATTTGTTTATTATAGTGAAAGTAGTTGCTTCTAAGAAGTGCACGTGGTCGAGCGCTGAACGTGCGAAATGTCACGTAGGCCTACTGGAGGCGTATTTCGGATGAAGGGATGAAGTTTCCCTTTTGCGCGTCGATGACGTGTACTCCTCTTATATAACATGAATATAAGCATATTATATTCATGGGTAAGTGTATTCGGTTATTTATTATATCTTATTTACCTTATTATTTATACATTCTTAATAGCACGATGTGCGTGTATTTCTAATAGTGTAGTATATGATGAGCGGGCGAGTCAAGATGGCGGCCTCTTAGCACGACTGTGAATACGGCTTGTTGCCTAGTGCTTCCTGCCGGGTACGCCATGTTGCCTTGCCCTTTGCTTATGGTATAGTATGATGTATTCCTATAGTTTAGGTATAATCCAAATATGTGTTATGCTATAGTAGTATACTCGAGGTAAGAGAGCAACAGTTTTAGTATGATAATAGGAAAAATATGTATAGGGTAGACGTTCTTCCGGGGACGTCACACCCCCCTCCTTATTCGAAGGAAATAAGTTTTTATTTCCGTAAAAGATCTTAGCGGCGTTATTAGACCAAGTTAAGATCTTTTGCTCTCTGTTGTGCTCTTTCCTCGAGCTTCTTTAACTCTATGTCAGAATTTAGGTCCAAATTTTCTGGAAAGTGGATTGACTGTGACGGAACGTGGTAAATTATTTTATTCAGTGGTTCCGTCTGCTCCTGGGCGTCAGTCGTCATTGGTTGATCGGTCTTTTGTCCTCGTAAGTGCATTAGTAGATGCGTCACTGAGTCCCACAGTGAGGCTACTAGGTGGTAACTGCATCCATATGCTGTGTGGAGTGTGTAACCGTGTATGCATGTGTCAATTAAGAATTTCAGCAGTGCCCATACGGCCCAGATCCCCCATATTCCTCCGACAACACTCCCGAAGGTGGTGAATCCAGTAAATAGTCTTTTTGCCGTCGATTCCGCTATCCGTGTTAGAGTCTTTTCGTCCAACAGGTTGTACATATTGATTGTTCCTGTTCCGATGGTCTCGCCTCGGGCGCCTCTGGATATGGTATCGAGTAGTGCGGGTTTCTCTGCCGGAAACATGATGTGTTCTCGTAATTCTTGCAATTCCTCCTCAGTGTAAATTCCGCTTGATCCCAGGGGTCCAGGGTTACTATATTTCCAATTCATGTTTGTCAAGGGTTTAAGTTTCTGTGGTACCTTGGCCTCGGATGCCCTTGGCGTGAACTTGTACCACGTCTCTTCTACCTTAAACATCGGTGGTACAACCTCGTTGCAGCTCCTCCTGGTTCCGGTCCTTACGAGAATCCTCGACTTGGGTCGCAAGAACATGCTCACATTCTGGTGATTCACAGGAAGATCGTTGTAACATTCAGCCGTCTTGCGGAATTCCACTTCTACTGGAATGCATTTCATGATATAAATCACTTCACCGGCTATTGTTGCGAAATAGCCGGGGCCCTTCATAAGGTTAAAGGCAAAACTGTCCGGTGATAATTCAGCAAGGTTCAATGCGTTTTTCAGCACCTGCTGCTCTAATTTACATTTCTGTTCGATCACGTCCCTGTATAGGTTGGTGGTCTGCGTCCTGATGTGTTTTTCTACATAAATGAATTTTGAATTGATGTATGAAAAGATGTCGATGTTTGATACTGCCAATCTCGATCGTTGTTTGAAGACTTCCGTCGGATTGGTCTCAAAAATAAATAGACGGGGGTGCTCTGTGTTAATGATTTTATAGCCGCAAATGGTGGCTCTGGACCTTTCCATTAGCGCAAAAGTGGTATTGTGACGTCCCCGGAAGAACGTCTACCATATACATATTTTTCCATTATCATACTAAGACTGTTGCTCTCTTACCTCGAGTATACTACTATAGCATAACACATACTTGTATTATACCTAAACTATAGGAGTACACCATAATATACCATAAGCGAAGGGCAAGGCAACATGGCGTACCCGGCAGGAAGCACCAGGCGACAAGCCGTATTCACAGTCGTGCTAAGAGGCCGCCATCTTGGCTCGCTCTATTCACTGTACACATACATATGTATGCATACTCATAATTACCATACTCGTCTTATTACGAATGATAAAATAAACGAGATATAATAAATAATCGTATAAACTTACCCATAAATACAATATACTCATATTCATATTACATAAAAGGAGTACACGTCATCGGCGCGCAAATGGGAAACCTTATCCCTTCATCCGAAATACGCCTTCAGCAGGCCTACGTGACATTCTGCACGTTCAGCGCTCGACCACGTGCACTTCTTAGAAGTAACCACTTTCACTATAATAAACAAATAACTATAAGCAGAGCGGCCAGCGGGTCTCGAACCACTTAAACAAAGGTTCATAGGCGAACCCAAGTATAAACACCCGCTGAGCGCTCATCGTAATAAAGATAAGATCTTGCTTAGTTAAGATTGCACTAGACTAAACCTTCTTGAAACTCCGATACAATAAACAGACGGAAGCGATAAATCCGTCAAGCACCGAACACTTAAGCAGGAAACATCGACATGGCGATCCGATACCCGAGGAGAAACTGAGCTAAACAATTCCAGCCCAGGCCGACGGACCGACGCCAACGTAGAACAAAGGCCAAGGGTCGAGCGGGAAAAACCTGTTCACTCGACCGTCATAAAAGAGAGCGAAGCCAGACCCGCACTTAGCCAGGGACCGGTTTACAACAGGGCCATAAAACAAGACAACCCTCGCAACATGACGTCAGGCCCACCACGTGCAAGCAGGCAGGCAGCGACAAGTCGGCGCCGGACCCCGAACACGTGCACGCAGGCAGGCAGCAACAGGTCGGACCTAACGGGACTCCGCCAACAAAGGGCCGCATTCCAAGGCTCTGACGTCACGCGCGCCTACGTGACACCGAGCGCGTCGAGGCAGGCCAGCGGCGCGCGCACCACCGCCCCGCGCATGCGCACCAGGACACCCGAGAGCTGAGACGGTCGACGCTTCGCACCCCAAGCAACACTTCTCATCCGCGCTTCAAGCTGACCAGTCGGGTTCTTGTAAATCTCTACGAGTTACACAGTTAACTTGCACGTTTAGAACTTGTACACATTCGCTAACAGCTTAGCGCTCTGTTTAACGTTAACTCTTAGTATACGCGTCTAATATATCAAATATTGTAACCATTATCACTTCTCATCCGCGCTTCAAGCTGACCAGTCGGGTTCTTGTAAATCTCTACGAGTTACACAGTTAACTTGCACGTTTAGAACCTGTACACATTCGCTAACAGCTTAGCGCTCTGTTTAACGTTAACTCTTAGTATACGCGTCTAATATATCAAATATTGTAACCATTTTAACTTCTCATCCGCGCTTCAAGCAGACCAGTCAAGTTCTTATAAATCTCTACGAGTTACACAGTTAACTTGCACGTCTAGAACTTAGACTCATTCGCTATAGCTTAAGCGCTCCGTTTAAAACGTAAACTCTTAACATACGCGATTAGAATATTTAAACATTGTACCTTTCTCGAATTTATTGTAACAATATACGAAACACAAAGATTTATTTCATCGAGTTCTCATTTCTTGAACCTAAAACTAGAGTCAGTGATATTCCAAGGTAACTCCCTTTACCCACATTTAACTCTGGTTGTTAGCGGAGACGCTGACTTAATTAAGCTTGAAAAACTAGCTTTTCCAAGTTAATTAATTCCTATACCCCTTTTCTCCATTCGGTAGATGTCAAAGTCGAATAAGCGCCAAAGCCGTAAGAGTAGACATCGCGCAGGCCGTCGACTTCGAGCCAAAAAGCAAGCTGCATTAGCTAGAATCAACCGCATTCGTAATCCATCAGAGATCCTTCCGATCTTTACGCGATCCAGCAGCAACGAAGAATCGGGCACCTTCTCTTCGAGCACCTCCGAGCAACCTAGGGTTGACCAGCCGTTCTCATCTCACGGGGTAGAACGGGAAGTAATTCAGACGATTACACGAGTCAGCGAGGGACTATTATACGAGCAGGTAGACATCAGGAGGAAGCTGTTCCCGGTACCGTGCGTATACGACTGGGTGGAAGAACCGGAAGTCATCGATTTGGATTCCGAGCCAGAAGTCATCTTCCTTGATTAAGGTAAGACGCTCATTACGTTACCCCTTTATTCACACCTTTTGACGAATCTAATCCATAGCGGGGGCCCGGGTCCCTCAAATAAAACAGGGCTCCGTTATTGCAGTGTCGCTCCGCGTACGTCAGCATTAAGAATTGTTTTTTTTTGTTGATTAGTGCGTCTGGGACGTCACAGGTAATAAAATTTATGGTGGCAGCGGTGGGATTCGTTTAAAATTGATTTTGTAAAAGCCGAATTCAACTAAAAATAATCGGTGCGAGTTATTAAAGACGAGATCCGCGAAAGTAGCAAAGACAGTGAACCGAACTTCGCAACACACGCGTAACGGGAGTAGCAAATAAACTCACCTCAGCCGCAAAGAACGCGATCGGGACGAACGCACAAACTACGGACGGACTTGTGAAATAAAGCTCGACAATAGCAGTAAAAGCGAATCACACGGGGACTCCACACGCTTGAGATTGTTTTCGTCAGTAAAATCCTTTCCTTATTAAAATTACAACTAGATTTTACGCGAGAATATCATGCCGATCGAGACTAGAATGGGTAGCAAGAAAGAAAGCGGTGCATCGGTAGATGATAGCCAACAGCTTAGATATACCGAGACCGATATAGAATTCATAAAACAGGAGGTTACCAATAAAGAAAAGAGGCTCCAGAAGGAGAAACAAGCGTTAGAGGAACGTCAGGCGGAAATCGATAAGAAGTCACAACATCTTAGCGAACAATTTAAGCAGCAAGAAGCTGAATTAGAGAAAAAACAGCGCGCGATTGAATCGAGTAAAGACGCGGGGTTATCCGAAGAAGTTCAAAGGAAACTTGCCAGGCTCGCCGAGCTCGAAGCGAAAGAAATCGCGAACGCGAAGGAACAAACGCAGCGGCATAACCCGTCAGTGGGCCCCGCACAAGACGTACAACAGCCTACCCAGCCAACAGAAAGCGCGGTAGAAGAAAGCAAATATTCTAAAAAACCTGCACAGCTCTCAGCGAGCGTGACAGACGTTAAAATTAGGGACTTTAACGAAGCGCCGGGCCGTTCAAAAATGGATGAACCGCGGTTAGGTCTCGTAGAGGACACACAGCTGTCCGAACTCCTTCGAAAAAAGGCAGAGATAGACCGAGAGGTACAACTTCTCGTAATGCAAAATTCGCGCAGCACAGATAGGGCAGTTACCCACAACATAGAATTAGCCGCAGACGCAATTTTTAGGGAACCAGGTCCAGCGTGCATGCGTAGTAAAGACGAATTGAGGTTAGAAAAGGAAATTCTGCACTTCAAGAAAAAGGCAGAACGGAAAAAGGGTGACTTAAAAAGATCCGTGGCACCCCAAAAACCTAACCCTGTGGACAGTTACCGCCCTGATCCACTTAGCAGAGGAGCAATCAGTAAAAATGCTCCTAACCTAGAAAGCGATCACATCTCAATAAAGTCAGTGGTTTCCGTCCCGACTGACGACGAGGAATTAAATTTAGAAGCCGAAGCGTTAGCTAGAGAAGCGCTAATCAGGCGCATTCAAAGAGAAAATCGCGAGAAACTCAAAATTTTACGCGGAGGAAATGTAGGCCCGGACCTGGGACCTCAAGAGCTGGGGGATCCAGGCGCACCGGAAGAACTGGTCCTCGACAAGGACCTGGAGATGCAATTGCGCGAACAAGAAATTTGGGAACGCGAAATAAACTTACAGGAACAAGAGGTAGCATATCAAGCCGCCTTAGCAGATCCGTATAGGGAGAGAAGGAGGAAGTTAGCCGAGCGCGAGGAACAACTAAAGAAAAGGGAACAAGCCTTGAGAGATAGAATGTCGGGAATTACTCACCCTCAAAGTATTAATACCATACAGGCATTTGCTCCTCCTACTCTGCCCTTGGCGGAGCAATCAATATCGGTCAAGGATGCGTTAGCTGTGGTCCCAAAGTTCGATGGGAAAAACATCACAGTGATGCAGTTTAATCGAGCATGCAAAAGGGCCCTTGAGATGGTAACGCCCAGCTTAGAAGGGTACCTGACGCGTTTAATCAGAAGTAAGCTTGCCGATCGGGCATACGCCGTAATCGAAGACGAGAGCTTTGCTACCCTGCAAGGACTCTTGGACAAATTAACGGAAGTGTTCGCACCAATAAGATCCGCGAATCATTACCGTGGAGAGTTAGGCCAACTATATAAATACGCCGACGAACACGTCTTAGATTATATAGGAAGGACCCGCGATATAAAGACGGGATTAATCGAAGCAGAACGAAGGAAAAACCGCGAACTAACTAAACCAGAAATAATCAGGCTGGACGAGGAAGTCTGCGAGGCGTTCATAGGTGGATTGCCAAGCGACTGCCGGAATGCGGTACTGATTAAAGGCTATTCCAATCTAAAGACAGCTTACGAAAGGGCTATTGACGCCAGTAAAGCACTGGAATTAGATAGAGATAGGGCTAGACACCGCGGCGCGAGCAGAATAGGAAATAACAACGCGGAGTCATGTAAGCATTGTGGCCGTGATAATCATCTAACCGACCAGTGTAGAGCGATCAGGAGACCCGCAGCAAACAGACCCGTAGAGAACCGCGAGTCATGCACGCTGTGCGGTAGGTCAACGCACACCACAGCAAATTGCTACAGAAACAAACCACAGTCGAGTCAGCAATCGACAGGACGTAGCGCGAACGCAGTAGAATGCAGCTATTGTAAGAATATAGGTCACTCCTACAACGAGTGTCGCAAGCGTAGATACCACGAGACAATCAACCGTAATAACTCGGGAAACGGAGCAGGGCCCTCGGGGAACGTAAGCAACCCCCGAGTGACAAGGGCCAATGCTTTGGAGACAGAAGAGGCGGCAACAAGTCCGTCTGCCTCTATCTAAAAGGAAAAATTCCAACGGTAAACTTAAACTCAAGGGACGTAAAAACAGCAGTAAATTTTATGATAGACACGGGAGCGGAGGCCAACATCGTAAAGGCCTCCAACATAAAAGACTTTCGCAGGGTAAACCCTCGGAAGCGTATCACGATAATAGGTATAGGAGACGTCCCGCACTATAGCTTGGGAGCCACGGAGTTAGAAATGTTCGGTTATAAAACAGATTTTCATGTAGTAGAAAACACCTTCCCTATCAAAAGCGATGGTATCCTAGGGTCGGCTTTTCTCACACAGTTCGAAGCAAATGTCAATTACGCGGATCAGTGTCTTGAGGTGTTAAATGAATCGGTTTATTTTAATGACCGAGAGACCGTCCTCGTACCCAAGCGAACAAACGTAGCTTTCCCGATAAAAATCAGCGAAAACAGTATCAAGGAGGGATACGTACCCCTTCTCGATAGCTGCGAAGGAGTTTATATAGGAAATGCTATCGTTAGGGATAACGGAGGCAGGGCAACCATCCGCGCGGTAAATACAACAGAAGAGGACAAATTTATACCAGTCCCCACCGTAGAATTACTAGATACGAGCGAAGCCATACCACTAGGAAAAACCGAACGTGTTACGATAAATAAATGTTCCGTAGCAGACGTCACTAACTCCGACGAGAACCTATCTAGACGCTCCGAAACTATCACGAAATTGCTAAGGTTAGATCATCTAAATGTTGAGGAAAAAGAAAGTGTGGCTAGGATAGTTCAGGAAAACGCAGATGTCTTCCATCTGCCAGACGATAAACTCAGATGCACAAGCGTCATGAAGCATAGAATAACTACAACAGACGATTTGCCGGTGCACACGAAGCAATATAGATTCCCGCCAGTCCACAAGGACGAAATAACTAGGCAAGTGACCGAGATGGAAGAAAATGGTGTCATTAAACCATCCGTGTCACCCTATAGTTCACCATTATGGATCGTGCCAAAAAAGGCCGATTCAAAGGGAAATAAAAGATGGCGAATCGTGATAGATTATCGTAAACTAAACGAAAAAACGATAGGTGACGCTTACCCATTACCTAATATAACAGAAATCCTTGACCAGCTAGGGAATGCCCGTTATTTCTCGGTATTCGACTTAGCGTCGGGCTTTCACCAAATACAAATGG
Source organism: Neodiprion virginianus (assembly GCF_021901495.1). NCBI lineage: Eukaryota > Metazoa > Arthropoda > Insecta > Hymenoptera > Diprionidae > Neodiprion > Neodiprion virginianus. Next base: position 10,342,767 of record NC_060883.1, on the reverse strand, counting down.
ACGAGAGGGACGCTCCTAAAACCGCCTTCTCGACACCGCACGGGCATTATGAATTCACGCGTATGCCATTCGGGCTAAAGAATGCGCCAGCTACTTTCCAGAGACTAATGGACCAAGTGTTGTTAGGATCACAGGGTATAGAGCTGTTCGTATACCTGGATGACATAGTAATATACGCGTCTACATTGGAAGAACATGAGCGCAAGGTCACTCGTTTAATGAGCAAATTACGAAAAGCGAATTTAGCCTTACAACCAGACAAGTGTGAGTTCCTCAGGCACGAAGTAACCTATTTAGGTCACGTGATCAGCGATTCAGGTGTAGAACCGGACCCCAAGAAAATAGAGTCCGTGAAAAAATTTCCAACTCCCAAAAACGCGAAAAACATCAAACAGTTTTTAGGGCTAGCTGGATATTACAGGCGATTTATACCGGGTTTCTCAAAAATCGCGAAACCACTTACAAACCTTCTAAAAAAAGGGGAAAGCTTCGAGTGGAAAGAACAACACCAGTCAGCTTTCGAGTTTTTACGCGACAGATTATGTGAGAAACCAATCCTGCAGTACCCAGATTTTGAACGACCCTTCCTGGTCACAACTGACGCGTCCGGTTACGCAATCGGGGGTGTCCTCAGTCAGGGGGAGATAGGAAAGGATCTACCGATATCGTATGTATCACGAGTTTTAACATCAGCCGAAAAAAATTACTCCACATTTGAAAAAGAACTTCTAGCAGTAGTCTGGTGCGTGAATTATTTTAGACCGTACCTCTATGGTAGAGAATTTACCGTAATATCCGATCAAAAGGCTCTATCATGGTTCCATAAGAATAAAAGTCCATGTGCGCGACTCATAAGATGGAAGACCCTCCTTGCTGAGTTTGAATGCACGATAAAATACAAGGAAGGGCGCGCCAATACGAATGCCGACGCCCTTTCCCGAAACCCGGTCGACGATACGGATCCAGCTCCGTTGGATCCCGAACTCGCGACAATACAGACATTAGAATTAGATACGACAGACGAAATCGACACTACAAACGAAGACATTTTCGAGCTGCCCCCAGTCACGACCGAGATGACGGGAGACCTATTTACCGTAGACGAAAATTTCTCGTTGGTGCATTGCGTAGCCGAGGACCTGCGTATGGGAGCCGGCATCGCAGTGCAATTCCGGGAGAAATTTGGTAGACTTGACGAACTTAAAAACCAGGACGCCAAGGTAGGTGAAGTGGCTCAGCTTCAGGTGGGAAGGCGATTCGTCTATTATTTAATTACGAAAAAGCGTAGCAATGATAAGCCTACGCTCAAAAATTTAGAAAAAGCCCTGATTCAACTCAGGCGCACGTGTAAAAGAAACGCGGACTATCGTCTCGCGATGCCCAGGATAGGTTGTGGTCTTGACAAACTGTCCTGGAAGACCGTAATAAAATTAATCAACAAGGTGTTCAAGCAACCTTTCAAGATACACATATACGCTTTGCCTCCACCCAACGTTGAAACCACCGAGCCTCCCTCGACAGACAATCGGGAAAGTTCACCGCTAGGACAGTTCGGAAACGAGCCGCCCCAATACCAGAGCACGGGGTTAGACCCCATCACCGAAACAATAGAGCAGGTAAACGAGAGGGATACTAGCAAAATCTCCCTTCCGGAGGCATCGACAAGTTTAGAACGCAGGGACACGGCCCTCGACACGATAGGCCAGGACACCCCTGTAGGAAATCAGGCAAGCGAAACTGATGAAGATTCAGACTCGGGTTCTGAGCACGGTAACGAACACGAGTACATCGATAGCGACGTAAGCGACTCAGACGAAATAATAGAATCAGGCTCTCAACCCTACGAGTTCGCCGCGGACCCTGAATTAAAAATCACTAGAAGTAAAGAAAACCTGTCAATTCATAAAGGGAACGTGGTATGCTTCGTCTCACAGCAGGGTGAAGCGTTAGATCGCGGAGCGCAGGATTTATTCAGCAAACTCAAGTTACCTAAGTTAGAAGATTTAACATTAGGAAGAGCTAGGCTAGTACAAAAGGACAATAGGAACATTATATACTTGCCAATCAAGGAATCGGCAAAAAGGCACTTAGACAGGGAAATATTCAAGGAAGCCCTGGCATCTCTGTTAGATGTGATCATGGAAGTAGAATTAACAGAAATAGCACTAGCTAGGACAGCATTCCTAGATAATATCTCGTGGAAGGAAATTTTAAATAGGGTAAAAATCACACTCAGCGATTGTCCTTGCACGCTGACCATTTATGAAGATATAATCCAAACTCCGGCGGAGGAGCTTAGAGCCGGAATTATTCAAGAAAATCATGAATCTGCGCTAGGAGGTCACAAGGGTGTGACCAAAACTTACCGTAGAATCAGACAGAAATATGCTTGGCCCAACATGAAACGCCAGGTACAAGATTATATAGGCAGGTGTTGGCAGTGCGCCACTAGAAAGCTCACGCGAATAAAGCATAAGCAACCAATGGTAATAACAGACACTCCCGACGCTGCCTTTGAAAAAATCTCAATGGACATTGTGGGCCCTCTGCCCATTACAAAACGGGGAAATGGTCATATATTAACTATCCAAGACCTCCTCACTAAGTACTCCCTAGCGATCCCTTTGAAAGAAACTGACTCGGTGGCAATCGCTGACGGCCTGGTAAAGAACTTCATTTGTATTTACGGCGCACCCCGTCATATCCTCACGGATCAGGGCGCCAATTTAACTAGTTCACTGATGAAGGCAATCACGAAGCGGTTTAGAATAGTGCAAAACAGGACCACGGCCTTCCACCCGCAGTCAAATGGATCAATCGAAAGGTCACACCACGTCCTCATCGAATATCTAAAACAGTTCGTTACAGATAAGAACGATTGGGACGAGTGGCTGGAGTTAGCGATGTTTTCATACAATACTAGTATCCACGAAAGCACTAGGTTTTCGCCTTATGAACTAGTGTTCGGCCGAGAGGCAAGAGTGCCCTCGAGCTACGCAGCAATAGAGGCTGTGACAGACAGGACGTACGAAGGTTACCTGTTAGACTTGTGTAAAAATCTCCATGAAATGCAAACTCTCGCGGCTGAGAATCTAACTCAAGCTAAGCACAAGTATAAATATTATTATGATAATAAAATCAAATTATTACAATTAAAACCAGGAGATCTAGTGTTCCTCTTAAAGGAGCCTAGAAAGAACAAATTCGCTGACCATTATACTGGTCCGCACGAAGTGATAGAAATCCTTCCCAACAATAATGTAAAAATTCTTGTTGATAATAGAACTAGGGTGGTCCATCTAGATAAACTCAAAAAGGCAAAGGCCTAATCACACCTACTTTTATTATTCTGTCCACAGGAATCAATAGTACCTAAAAACACAATAGTATAATGAAGCTCCCAGCTAATGAGGAAGACGATCACCTAGAAGTAATAATCATAGAAAGACCACAAACACGACCATACCCGGTCACAAATATTAAGATCGCAATGTACAAGGTTACTATAACTCTATATTTCAAAGCCAATGAGGCCTTCAAAGCACTACTTAGGGAGATGATTAAAATAACAGATTTGGGTGAAGGCGACTACCGAACGTATTATAAAAGGATTCGAAGCCAAAGAGGCATAGTAGACCAGGTATTAGATGTGTTTTTCGACCGCCCGGACGAAACACACATATCAGTCCTATTTCACCCAGATCTAAATGAAGCTTATACGTATGTAGGTAAAGGCATGGACGGCGAAGTGTCCAAGTACACCGTCTCAGGCCCAATTGTCAACTATGTAGGCAGTCAGATGTTTAAAGACGCCATCTAATATTATACATCAGTAAACTTAAGGGTAGATGTCAGAATCTATAGGTGTTACAACATACGTTACAGGGACAATGCAAACCCCAGCCATGAGGTCTGTCCTCATACTCCTCACGGCCATTTATTGGTTGAAGGGGACCCACGCATTAATCGGGTACGACTGTGGCGGAGCTGCCCTAAACGTTACCACAATAAACCTACTAGACATCGACCAATGCGACTTGGAACATGACAAGACGCAGAACGAACGAACATACATACAGCTGCTCCAACTCACGGAATATAAACAGGCGCAGGTCTTACAGTGCAAGGTGGAAATCGACAGAACAGTTTACCGATGCGGACAATTTTCACATAATTCAGTGACCGACGGAGGAAGAAAGGCTTACCTTCCCAGAATCTCACGGGAAGCATGTGAGACCCTACATCGCACAGGTACGCTAACCCTCGGGTCACAGACGCATCTAGTTGAGATCCCAACAAATGTAACGACGCTACGCGACGCCACCTTGGCCGGCAGCCTTACCTCTGACGGAACCTGCCAAGGACAGTACTACAATGACGGTTATGGACAGTGGGAAAGTGCTGTCGTTCAAGCGGTTATCAAGATTTCGGTTTACTCGTACACAGCGAATGTCAAGATCTCCAACAACCAGATTCTACTGAAGAGTGGAACAACCTGCCCTTTTGGAGACGGGCAGTGCATCGACGATGAGGGTGGCCATACCTACTGGACAACAACGCCCCTCGACGAGTGTAAATTTGACAAGTACGACGTACTTTACACGGGATACGCAGACCGAACGAACGCGACGGACTCTCCAACTGTTTACTCACTACAGACGGGTGATACTACTTTTGCGCTGATGGAAAGGTCCAGAGCCACCATTTGCGGCTACAAAATCATTAACACAGAGCACCCCCGTCTATTCATCTTTGAGACCAATCCGACGGAAGTTTTCAAACAACGATCAAGATTGGCAGTATCAAACATCGACATCTTTTCATACATCAATTCAAAATTCATTTATGTAGAAAAACACATCAGGACGCAGACCACCAACCTATACAGGGACGTGATCGAACAGAAATGTAAATTAGAGCAGCAGGTGCTGAAAAACGCATTGAACCTCGCTGAGTTATCACCAGACAGTTTTGCCTTTAACCTTATGAAGGGCCCCGGCTATTTCGCAACAATAGCCGGTGAAGTAATATATATTATGAAATGCATCCCAGTAGAAGTGGAATTCCGCAAGACGGCTGAATGTTACAATGATCTTCCTGTGAATCACCAGAATGTGAGCATGTTCCTGCGACCCAAGTCGAGGATTCTCGTAAGGACCGGAACCAGGAGGAGCTGCAACGAGGTTGTACCACCGATGTTTAAGGTAGAAGAGACGTGGTACAAGTTCACGCCAAGGGCATCCGAGGCCAAGGTACCACAGAAACTTAAACCCTTGACAAACATGCATTGGAAATATAGCAACCCCGGACCCCTAGGATCAAGCGGAATTTACACTGAGGAAGAATTGCAAGAATTACGAGAACACATCATGTTTCCGGCAGAGAAACCTGCACTACTCGATACCATATCCAGAGGCGCCCGAGGCGAGACCATCGGGACGGGAACGATCAATATGTACAACCTGTTGGACGAAAAGACTCTAACACGGATAGCGGAATCAACGGCAAAAAGACTATTTACTGGATTCACCACCTTCGGGAGTGTTGTCGGAGGAATATGGGGGATCTGGGCCGTATGGGCACTGCTGAAATTCTTAATTGACACATGCATACACGGTTACACACTCCACACAGCATATGGATGCAGTTACCACCTAGTAGCCTCACTGTGGGACTCAGTGACGCATCTACTAATGCACTTACGAGGACAAAAGACCGATCAACCAATGACGACTGACGCCCAGGAGCAGACGGAACCACTGAATAAAATAATTTACCACGTTCCGTCACAGTCAATCCACTTTCCAGAAAATTTGGACCTAAATTCTGACATAGAGTTAAAGAAGCTCGAGGAAAGAGCACAACAGAGAGCAAAAGATCTTAACTTGGTCTAATAACGCCGCTAAGATCTTTTACGGAAATAAAAACTTATTTCCTTCGAATAAGGAGGGGGGTGTGACGTCCCCGGAAGAACGTCTACCATATACATATTTTTCCATTATCATACTAAGACTGTTGCTCTCTTACCTCGAGTATACTACTATAGCATAACACATACTTGTATTATACCTAAACTATAGGAGTACACCATAATATACCATAAGCGAAGGGCAAGGCAACATGGCGTACCCGGCAGGAAGCACCAGGCGACAAGCCGTATTCACAGTCGTGCTAAGAGGCCGCCATCTTGGCTCGCTCTATTCACTGTACACATACATATGTATGCATACTCATAATTACCATACTCGTCTTATTACGAATGATAAAATAAACGAGATATAATAAATAATCGTATAAACTTACCCATAAATACAATATACTCATATTCATATTACATAAAAGGAGTACACGTCATCGGCGCGCAAATGGGAAACCTTATCCCTTCATCCGAAATACGCCTTCAGCAGGCCTACGTGACATTCTGCACGTTCAGCGCTCGACCACGTGCACTTCTTAGAAGTAACCACTTTCACTATAATAAACAAATAACTATAAGCAGAGCGGCCAGCGGGTCTCGAACCACTTAAACAAAGGTTCATAGGCGAACCCAAGTATAAACACCCGCTGAGCGCTCATCGTAATAAAGATAAGATCTTGCTTAGTTAAGATTGCACTAGACTAAACCTTCTTGAAACTCCGATACAATAAACAGACGGAAGCGATAAATCCGTCAAGCACCGAACACTTAAGCAGGAAACATCGACATGGCGATCCGATACCCGAGGAGAAACTGAGCTAAACAATTCCAGCCCAGGCCGACGGACCGACGCCAACGTAGAACAAAGGCCAAGGGTCGAGCGGGAAAAACCTGTTCACTCGACCGTCATAAAAGAGAGCGAAGCCAGACCCGCACTTAGCCAGGGACCGGTTTACAACAGGGCCATAAAACAAGACAACCCTCGCAACATGACGTCAGGCCCACCACGTGCAAGCAGGCAGGCAGCGACAAGTCGGCGCCGGACCCCGAACACGTGCACGCAGGCAGGCAGCAACAGGTCGGACCTAACGGGACTCCGCCAACAAAGGGCCGCATTCCAAGGCTCTGACGTCACGCGCGCCTACGTGACACCGAGCGCGTCGAGGCAGGCCAGCGGCGCGCGCACCACCGCCCCGCGCATGCGCACCAGGACACCCGAGAGCTGAGACGGTCGACGCTTCGCACCCCAAGCAACACTTCTCATCCGCGCTTCAAGCTGACCAGTCGGGTTCTTGTAAATCTCTACGAGTTACACAGTTAACTTGCACGTTTAGAACTTGTACACATTCGCTAACAGCTTAGCGCTCTGTTTAACGTTAACTCTTAGTATACGCGTCTAATATATCAAATATTGTAACCATTATCACTTCTCATCCGCGCTTCAAGCTGACCAGTCGGGTTCTTGTAAATCTCTACGAGTTACACAGTTAACTTGCACGTTTAGAACCTGTACACATTCGCTAACAGCTTAGCGCTCTGTTTAACGTTAACTCTTAGTATACGCGTCTAATATATCAAATATTGTAACCATTTTAACTTCTCATCCGCGCTTCAAGCAGACCAGTCAAGTTCTTATAAATCTCTACGAGTTACACAGTTAACTTGCACGTCTAGAACTTAGACTCATTCGCTATAGCTTAAGCGCTCCGTTTAAAACGTAAACTCTTAACATACGCGATTAGAATATTTAAACATTGTACCTTTCTCGAATTTATTGTAACAATATACGAAACACAAAGATTTATTTCATCGAGTTCTCATTTCTTGAACCTAAAACTAGAGTCAGTGATATTCCAAGGTAACTCCCTTTACCCACATTTAACTCTGGTTGTTAGCGGAGACGCTGACTTAATTAAGCTTGAAAAACTAGCTTTTCCAAGTTAATTAATTCCTATACCCCTTTTCTCCATTCGGTAGATGTCAAAGTCGAATAAGCGCCAAAGCCGTAAGAGTAGACATCGCGCAGGCCGTCGACTTCGAGCCAAAAAGCAAGCTGCATTAGCTAGAATCAACCGCATTCGTAATCCATCAGAGATCCTTCCGATCTTTACGCGATCCAGCAGCAACGAAGAATCGGGCACCTTCTCTTCGAGCACCTCCGAGCAACCTAGGGTTGACCAGCCGTTCTCATCTCACGGGGTAGAACGGGAAGTAATTCAGACGATTACACGAGTCAGCGAGGGACTATTATACGAGCAGGTAGACATCAGGAGGAAGCTGTTCCCGGTACCGTGCGTATACGACTGGGTGGAAGAACCGGAAGTCATCGATTTGGATTCCGAGCCAGAAGTCATCTTCCTTGATTAAGGTAAGACGCTCATTACGTTACCCCTTTATTCACACCTTTTGACGAATCTAATCCATAGCGGGGGCCCGGGTCCCTCAAATAAAACAGGGCTCCGTTATTGCAGTGTCGCTCCGCGTACGTCAGCATTAAGAATTGTTTTTTTTTGTTGATTAGTGCGTCTGGGACGTCACAGTATCACCCGTCTGTAGTGAGTAAACAGTTGGAGAGTCCGTCGCGTTCGTTCGGTCTGCGTATCCCGTGTAAAGTACGTCGTACTTGTCAAATTTACATTCGTCGAGGGGCGTTGTTGTCCAGTAGGTATGGCCACCCTCATCGTCGATGCACTGCCCGTCTCCAAAAGGGCAGGTTGTTCCACTCTTTAGTAGGATCTGGTTGTTGGAGATCTTGACGTTCGCCGTGTACGAATAGGCCGAAATCTTGATAACCGCTTGAACGACAGCACTTTCCCACTGTCCGTAACCGTCGTTGTAGTACTGTCCTTGGCAGGTTCCGTCAGAGGTAAGGCTGCCGGCCAAGGTGGCGTCGCGTAGCGTTGTTACGTTTGTTGGGATCTCAACTAGGTGCGTCTGTGACCCGAGGGTTAGCGTACCTGTGCGATGTAGGGTCTCACATGCTTCCCGTGAGATTCTGGGAAGGTAAGCCTTTCTTCCTCCGTCGGTCACTGAATTATGTGAAAATTGTCCGCATCGGTAAACTGTTCTGTCGATTTCCACCTTGCACTGTAAGACCTGCGCCTGTTTATATTCCGTGAGTTGGAGCAGCTGTATGTATGTTCGTTCGTTCTGCGTCTTGTCATGTTCCAAGTCGCATTGGTCGATGTCTAGTAGGTTTATTGTGGTAACGTTTAGGGCAGCTCCGCCACAGTCGTACCCGATTAATGCGTGGGCCCCCTTCAACCAATAAATGGCCGTGAGGAGTATGAGGACAGACCTCATGGCTGGGGTTTGCATTGTCCCTGTAACGTATGTTGTAACACCTATAGATTCTGACATCTACCCTTAAGTTTACTGATGTATAATATTAGATGGCGTCTTTAAACATCTGACTGCCTACATAGTTGACAATTGGGCCTGAGACGGTGTACTTGGACACTTCGCCGTCCATGCCTTTACCTACATACGTATAAGCTTCATTTAGATCTGGGTGAAATAGGACTGATATGTGTGTTTCGTCCGGGCGGTCGAAAAACACATCTAATACCTGGTCTACTATGCCTCTTTGGCTTCGAATCCTTTTATAATACGTTCGGTAGTCGCCTTCACCCAAATCTGTTATTTTAATCATCTCCCTAAGTAGTGCTTTGAAGGCCTCATTGGCTTTGAAATATAGAGTTATAGTAACTTTGTACATTGCGATCTTAATATTTGTGACCGGGTATGGTCGTGTTTGTGGTCTTTCTATGATTATTACTTCTAGGTGATCGTCTTCCTCATTAGCTGGGAGCTTCATTATACTATTGTGTTTTTAGGTACTATTGATTCCTGTGGACAGAATAATAAAAGTAGGTGTGATTAGGCCTTTGCCTTTTTGAGTTTATCTAGATGGACCACCCTAGTTCTATTATCAACAAGAATTTTTACATTATTGTTGGGAAGGATTTCTATCACTTCGTGCGGACCAGTATAATGGTCAGCGAATTTGTTCTTTCTAGGCTCCTTTAAGAGGAACACTAGATCTCCTGGTTTTAATTGTAATAATTTGATTTTATTATCATAATAATATTTATACTTGTGCTTCGCTTGAGTTAGATTCTCAGCCGCGAGAGTTTGTATTTCATGGAGATTTTTACACAAGTCTAACAGGTAACCTTCGTACGTCCTGTCTGTCACAGCCTCTATCGCTGCGTAGCTCGAGGGCACTCTTGCCTCTCGGCCGAATACTAGTTCATAAGGCGAAAACCTAGTGCTTTCGTGGATACTAGTATTGTATGAAAACATCGCTAACTCCAGCCACTCGTCCCAATCGTTCTTATCTGTGACGAACTGTTTCAGATATTCGACGAGGACGTGATGTGACCTTTCGATCGACCCATTTGACTGCGGGTGGAAAGCCGTGGTCCTGTTTTGTGTTATTCTGAATCGTTTGGTGATTGCTTTCATTAATGAGCTAGTTAGATTGGCGCCCTGATCCGTGAGGATATGACGAGGTGCGCCGTAAATGCAAATGAAATTCTTTACCAGGCCGTCAGCGATTGCCACCGAGTCAGTTTCTTTCAAAGGGATCGCTAAAGAGTATTTAGTGAGGAGATCTTGGATAGTCAATATGTATCCGTTTCCTCGTTTTGTCATGGGCAGAGGGCCCACGATGTCCATAGAGATTTTTTCGAAGGCGGCGTCAGGAGTATCTGTGATTACCATCGGTTGCTTATGCTTTATTCGCGTGAGCTTCCTCGTGGCACACTGCCAACACCTGCCTATATAGTCTTGCACCTGGCGTTTCATGTTTGGCCACGCGTAATTTTGTCTGATTCTACGATAAGTTTTAGTGACACCCTTGTGACCCCCTATCGCAGATTCATGGTTTTCCTGAATGATTCCGGCTCTAAGCTCCTCCGCCGGAGTTTGGATTATATCTTCGTAGATGGTTAACGTACAAGGGCAATCGCTGAGTGTGATTTTCACCCTATTTAAAATTTCTTTCCACGAGATATTATCTAGGAATGCTGTTCTAGCTAGTGCTATCTCTGTTAATTCTACTTCCATGATTACATCTAACAAAGATGCCAGGGCTTCCTTGAATATTTCCCTGTCTAATTGCCTCTTTGCTGATTCCTTAATTGGCAAATATATCATGTTCCTATTGTCCTTTTGTACTAGCCTAGCTCTTCCTAATGTTAAATCTTCTAACTTAGGTAACTTGAGTTTGCTGAATAATTCCTGCGCTCCGCGATCTAACGGTTCACCCTGTTGTGAGACGAAACATACCACGTTCCCCTTATGAATTGACAGATTCTCTTTACTCCTAGTGATCTTTAATTCAGGGTCCGCGGCGAGCTCGTAGGGCTGTGAGCTTGGTTCTATTATTTCGTCAGAGTCGCTTAAGTCGCTGTTGATGTATTCGTGTTCGTTACCGTGCTCAGAGCCCGAGTCTGAATCTTCATCAGTTTCGCTTGCCTGATTTCCTACAGGGGTGTCCTGGCCTATTGTGTCAAGGGCTTTGTCCCTGCGTTCCAAACTCGTCGATGCCTCCGGAAGGGAGATTTTGCTGGTATCCCTCTCGTTTACCTGCTCTAATGTTTCGGTGATGGGGTCTAACCCTGTGCTCTGGTATTGGGGCGGTTCGTTTCCGAACTGTCCTAAGGGTGAACTGTCCCGATTGTCTGTCGAGGGAGGCTCGGTGGTTTCAACGTTGGGTGGAGGCAAAGCGTATATGTGTATCTTGAAAGGTTGCTTGAACACCTTGTTGATTAATTTTATTACGGTCTTCCAGGACAGTTTGTCAAGACCACAACCTATCCTGGGCATCGCGAGACGATAGTCCGCGTTTCTTTTACACGTGCGCCTGAGTTGAATCAGGGCTTTTTCTAAATTTTTGAGCGTAGGCTTATCATTGCTACGCTTTTTCGTAATTAAATAATAGACGAATCGCCTTCCCACCTGAAGCTGAGCCACTTCACCTACCTTGGCGTCCTGGTTTTTAAGTTCGTCAAGTCTACCAAATTTCTCCCGGAATTGCACTGCGATGCCGGCTCCCATATGCAGGTCCTCGGCTACGCAATGCACCAACGAGAAATTTTCGTCTACGGTAAATAGGTCTCCCGTCATCTCGGTCGTGACTGGGGGCAGCTCGAAAATGTCTTCGTTCGTAGTGTCGATTTCGTCTGTCGTATCTAATTCTAATGTCTGTATTGTCGCGAGTTCGGGATCCAACGAAGCTGGATCCGTATCGTCGACCGGGTTTCGGGAAAGGGCGTCGGCATTCGTATTGGCGCGCCCTTCCTTGTATTTTATCGTGATACGCTTCTGAGGGTTTACCCTGCGAAAGTCTTTTATGTTGGAGGCCTTCACGATGTTGGCCTCCGCTCCCGTGTCTATCATAAAATTTACTGCTGTTTTTACGTCCCTTGAGTTTAAGTTTACCGTTGGAATTTTTCCTTTTAGATAGAGGCAGACGGACTTGTTGCCGCCTCTTCTGTCTCCAAAGCATTGGCCCTTGTCACTCGGGGGTTGCTTACGTTCCCCGAGGGCCCTGCTCCGTTTCCCGAGTTATTACGGTTGATTGTCTCGTGGTATCTACGCTTGCGACACTCGTTGTAGGAGTGACCTATATTCTTACAATAGCTGCATTCTACTGCGTTCGCGCTACGTCCTGTCGATTGCTGACTCGACTGTGGTTTGTTTCTGTAGCAATTTGCTGTGGTGTGCGTTGATCTACCGCACAGCGTGCATGACTCGCGGTTCTCTACGGGTCTGTTTGCTGCGGGTCTCCTGATCGCTCTACACTGGTCGGTTAGATGATTATCACGGCCACAATGCTTACATGACTCCGCGTTGTTATTTTCTATTCTGCTCGCGCCGCGGTGTCTAGCCCTATCTCTATCTAATTCCAGTGCTTTACTGGCGTCAATAGCCCTTTCGTAAGCTGTCTTTAGATTGGAATAGCCTTTAATCAGTACCGCATTCCGGCAGTCGCTTGGCAATCCACCTATGAACGCCTCGCAGACTTCCTCGTCCAGCCTGATTATTTCTGGTTTAGTTAGTTCGCGGTTTTTCCTTCGTTCTGCTTCGATTAATCCCGTCTTTATATCGCGGGTCCTTCCTATATAATCTAAGACGTGTTCGTCGGCGTATTTATATAGTTGGCCTAACTCTCCACGGTAATGATTCGCGGATCTTATTGGTGCGAACACTTCCGTTAATTTGTCCAAGAGTCCTTGCAGGGTAGCAAAGCTCTCGTCTTCGATTACGGCGTATGCCCGATCGGCAAGCTTACTTCTGATTAAACGCGTCAGGTACCCTTCTAAGCTGGGCGTTACCATCTCAAGGGCCCTTTTGCATGCTCGATTAAACTGCATCACTGTGATGTTTTTCCCATCGAACTTTGGGACCACAGCTAACGCATCCTTGACCGATATTGATTGCTCCGCCAAGGGCAGAGTAGGAGGAGCAAATGCCTGTATGGTATTAATACTTTGAGGGTGAGTAATTCCCGACATTCTATCTCTCAAGGCTTGTTCCCTTTTCTTTAGTTGTTCCTCGCGCTCGGCTAACTTCCTCCTTCTCTCCCTATACGGATCTGCTAACGCGGCTTGATATGCTACCTCTTGTTCCTGTAAGTTTATTTCGCGTTCCCAAATTTCTTGTTCGCGCAATTGCATCTCCAGGTCCTTGTCGAGGACCAGTTCTTCCGGTGCGCCTGGATCCCCCAGCTCTTGAGGTCCCAGGTCCGGGCCTACATTTCCTCCGCGTAAAATTTTGAGTTTCTCGCGATTTTCTCTTTGAATGCGCCTGATTAGCGCTTCTCTAGCTAACGCTTCGGCTTCTAAATTTAATTCCTCGTCGTCAGTCGGGACGGAAACCACTGACTTTATTGAGATGTGATCGCTTTCTAGGTTAGGAGCATTTTTACTGATTGCTCCTCTGCTAAGTGGATCAGGGCGGTAACTGTCCACAGGGTTAGGTTTTTGGGGTGCCACGGATCTTTTTAAGTCACCCTTTTTCCGTTCTGCCTTTTTCTTGAAGTGCAGAATTTCCTTTTCTAACCTCAATTCGTCTTTACTACGCATGCACGCTGGACCTGGTTCCCTAAAAATTGCGTCTGCGGCTAATTCTACGTTGTGGGTAACTGCCCTATCTGTGCTGCGCGAATTTTGCATTACGAGAAGTTGTACCTCTCGGTCTATCTCTGCCTTTTTTCGAAGGAGTTCGGACAGCTGTGTGTCCTCTACGAGACCTAACCGCGGTTCATCCATTTTTGAACGGCCCGGCGCTTCGTTAAAGTCCCTAATTTTAACGTCTGTCGCGCTCGCTGAGAGCTGTGCAGGTTTTTTAGAATATTTGCTTTCTTCTACCGCGCTTTCTGTTGGCTGGGTAGGCTGTTGTACGTCTTGTGCGGGGCCCACTGACGGGTTATGCCGCTGCGTTTGTTCCTTCGCGTTCGCGATTTCTTTCGCTTCGAGCTCGGCGAGCCTGGCAAGTTTCCTTTGAACTTCTTCGGATAACCCCGCGTCTTTACTCGATTCAATCGCGCGCTGTTTTTTCTCTAATTCAGCTTCTTGCTGCTTAAATTGTTCGCTAAGATGTTGTGACTTCTTATCGATTTCCGCCTGACGTTCCTCTAACGCTTGTTTCTCCTTCTGGAGCCTCTTTTCTTTATTGGTAACCTCCTGTTTTATGAATTCTATATCGGTCTCGGTATATCTAAGCTGTTGGCTATCATCTACCGATGCACCGCTTTCTTTCTTGCTACCCATTCTAGTCTCGATCGGCATGATATTCTCGCGTAAAATCTAGTTGTAATTTTAATAAGGAAAGGATTTTACTGACGAAAATAAGTCTCAAGCGTGTGGAGTCCCCGTGTGATTCGCTTTTATTGCTATTGTCGAGCGTTATTTCACGATTCCGTCCGTAGTTTGTGCGTTCGTCCCGATCGCGTTCTTTGCGGCTGAGGTGAGTTTATTTGCTACTCCCGTTACGCGTGTGTTGCGAAGTTCGGTTCACTGTCTTTGCTACTTTCGCGGATCTCGTCTTTAATAACTCGCACCGATTATTTTTAGTTGAATTCGGCTTTTACAAAATCAATTTTAAACGAATCCCACCGCTGCCACCATAAATTTTATTACCTGTGACGTCCCAGACGCACTAATCAACAAAAAAAACACAATTCTTAATGCTGACGTACGCGGAGCGACACTGCAATAACGGAGCCCTGTTTTATTTGAGGGACCCGGGCCCCCGCTATGGATTAGATTCGTCAAAAGGTGTGAATAAAGGGGTAACGTAATGAGCGTCTTACCTTAATCAAGGAAGATGACTTCTGGCTCGGAATCCAAATCGATGACTTCCGGTTCTTCCACCCAGTCGTATACGCACGGTACCGGGAACAGCTTCCTCCTGATGTCTACCTGCTCGTATAATAGTCCCTCGCTGACTCGTGTAATCGTCTGAATTACTTCCCGTTCTACCCCGTGAGATGAGAACGGCTGGTCAACCCTAGGTTGCTCGGAGGTGCTCGAAGAGAAGGTGCCCGATTCTTCGTTGCTACTGGATCGCGTAAAGATCGGAAGGATCTCTGATGGATTACGAATGCGGTTGATTCTAGCTAATGCAGCCTGCTTTTTGGCTCGAAGTCGACGGCCTGCTCGATGTCTACTCTTACGGCTTTGGCGCTTATTCGACTTTGACATCTACCGAATGGAGAAAGGGGTATAGGAATTAATTAACTTGGAAAAGCTAGTTTTTCAAGCTTAATTAAGTCAGCGTCTCCGCTAACAACCAGAGTTAAATGTGGGTAAAGGGAGTTACCTTGGAGTATCACTGACTCTAGTTTTAGGTTCAAGAAATGAGAACTCGATGAAATAAATCTTTGTGTTTCGTATATTGTTACAATAAATTCGAGAAAGGTACAATGTTTAAATATTCTAATCGCGTATGTTAAGAGTTTACGTTTTAAACGGAGCGCTTAAGCTATAGCGAATGAGTCTAAGTTCTAGACGTGCAAGCTAACTGTGTAACTCGTAGAGATTTATAAGAACTTGACTGGTCTGCTTGAAGCGCGGATGAGAAGTGAAAATGGTTACAATATTTGATATATTAGACGCGTATACTAAGAGTTAACGTTAAACAGAGCGCTAAGCTGTTAGCGAATGTGTACAAGTTCTAAACGTGCAAGTTAACTGTGTAACTCGTAGAGATTTACAAGAACCCGACTGGTCAGCTTGAAGCGCGGATGAGAAGTGAAAATTGGGGTGCGAAGCGTCGACCGTCTCAGCTCTCGGGTGTCCTGGTGCGCATGCGCGGGGCGGTGGTGCGCGCGCCGCTGGCCTGCCTCGACGCGCTCGGTGTCACGTAGGCGCGCGTGACGTCAGAGCCTTGGAATGCGGCCCTTTGTTGGCGGAGTCCCGTTAGGTCCGACCTGTTGCTGCCTGCCTGCGTGCACGTGTTCGGGGTCCGGCGCCGACTTGTCGCTGCCTGCCTGCTTGCACGTGGTGGGCCTGACGTCATGCTGCGAGGGTTATCTTGTTTTATGGCCCTGTTGTAAACCGGTCCCTGGCTAAGTGCGGGTCTGGCTTCGCTCTCTTTTATGACGGTCGAGTAAACAGGTTTTTCCCGCTCGACCCTTGGCCTTTGTTCTGCGTTGGCGTCGGTCCGTCGGCCTGGGCTGGAATTGTTTAGCTCAGTTTCTCCTCGGGTATCGGATCGCCATGTCGATGTTTTCTGCCTAAGTGTTCGGTGCTTGACGGATTTATCGCTTCCGTCTGTTTATTGTATCGGAGTTTCAAGAAGGTTTGGTCTAGTGCAATCTTAACTAAGCAAGATCTTATCTTTATTACGATGAACGCTCAGCGGGTGTTTATGCTTGGGTTCGCCTTTTGAACCTTTGTTTAAGTGATTCGAGACCCGCTGGCCGCTCTGCTTATAGCTATTTGTTTATTATAGTGAAAGTAGTTGCTTCTAAGAAGTGCACGTGGTCGAGCGCTGAACGTGCGAAATGTCACGTAGGCCTACTGGAGGCGTATTTCGGATGAAGGGATGAAGTTTCCCTTTTGCGCGTCGATGACGTGTACTCCTCTTATATAACATGAATATAAGCATATTATATTCATGGGTAAGTGTATTCGGTTATTTATTATATCTTATTTACCTTATTATTTATACATTCTTAATAGCACGATGTGCGTGTATTTCTAATAGTGTAGTATATGATGAGCGGGCGAGTCAAGATGGCGGCCTCTTAGCACGACTGTGAATACGGCTTGTTGCCTAGTGCTTCCTGCCGGGTACGCCATGTTGCCTTGCCCTTTGCTTATGGTATAGTATGATGTATTCCTATAGTTTAGGTATAATCCAAATATGTGTTATGCTATAGTAGTATACTCGAGGTAAGAGAGCAACAGTTTTAGTATGATAATAGGAAAAATATGTATAGGGTAGACGTTCTTCCGGGGACGTCACAGTTAGCGTACCTGTGCGATGTAGGGTCTCACATGCTTCCCGTGAGATTCTGGGAAGGTAAGCCTTTCTTCCTCCGTCGGTCACTGAATTATGTGAAAATTGTCCGCATCGGTAAACTGTTCTGTCGATTTCCACCTTGCACTGTAAGACCTGCGCCTGTTTATATTCCGTGAGTTGGAGCAGCTGTATGTATGTTCGTTCGTTCTGCGTCTTGTCATGTTCCAAGTCGCATTGGTCGATGTCTAGTAGGTTTATTGTGGTAACGTTTAGGGCAGCTCCGCCACAGTCGTACCCGATTAATGCGTGGGCCCCCTTCAACCAATAAATGGCCGTGAGGAGTATGAGGACAGACCTCATGGCTGGGGTTTGCATTGTCCCTGTAACGTATGTTGTAACACCTATAGATTCTGACATCTACCCTTAAGTTTACTGATGTATAATATTAGATGGCGTCTTTAAACATCTGACTGCCTACATAGTTGACAATTGGGCCTGAGACGGTGTACTTGGACACTTCGCCGTCCATGCCTTTACCTACATACGTATAAGCTTCATTTAGATCTGGGTGAAATAGGACTGATATGTGTGTTTCGTCCGGGCGGTCGAAAAACACATCTAATACCTGGTCTACTATGCCTCTTTGGCTTCGAATCCTTTTATAATACGTTCGGTAGTCGCCTTCACCCAAATCTGTTATTTTAATCATCTCCCTAAGTAGTGCTTTGAAGGCCTCATTGGCTTTGAAATATAGAGTTATAGTAACTTTGTACATTGCGATCTTAATATTTGTGACCGGGTATGGTCGTGTTTGTGGTCTTTCTATGATTATTACTTCTAGGTGATCGTCTTCCTCATTAGCTGGGAGCTTCATTATACTATTGTGTTTTTAGGTACTATTGATTCCTGTGGACAGAATAATAAAAGTAGGTGTGATTAGGCCTTTGCCTTTTTGAGTTTATCTAGATGGACCACCCTAGTTCTATTATCAACAAGAATTTTTACATTATTGTTGGGAAGGATTTCTATCACTTCGTGCGGACCAGTATAATGGTCAGCGAATTTGTTCTTTCTAGGCTCCTTTAAGAGGAACACTAGATCTCCTGGTTTTAATTGTAATAATTTGATTTTATTATCATAATAATATTTATACTTGTGCTTCGCTTGAGTTAGATTCTCAGCCGCGAGAGTTTGTATTTCATGGAGATTTTTACACAAGTCTAACAGGTAACCTTCGTACGTCCAGTCTGTCACAGCCTCTATCGCTGCGTAGCTCGAGGGCACTCTTGCCTCTCGGCCGAATACTAGTTCATAAGGCGAAAACCTAGTGCTTTCGTGGATACTAGTATTGTATGAAAACATCGCTAACTCCAGCCACTCGTCCCAATCGTTCTTATCTGTGACGAACTGTTTCAGATATTCGACGAGGGCGTGATGTGACCTTTCGATCGACCCATTTGACTGCGGGTGGAAAGCCGTGGTCCTGTTTTGTGTTATTCTGAATCGTTTGGTGATTGCTTTCATTAATGAGCTAGTTAGATTGGCGCCCTGATCCGTGAGGATATGACGAGGTGCGCCGTAAATGCAAATGAAATTCTTTACCAGGCCGTCAGCGATTGCCACCGAGTCAGTTTCTTTCAAAGGGATCGCTAGGGAGTACTTAGTGAGGAGGTCTTGGATAGTTAATATATGACCATTTCCCCGTTTTGTTATGGGCAGAGGGCCCACAATGTCCATTGAGATTTTTTCAAAGGCAGCGTCGGGAGTGTCTGTTATTACCATTGGTTGCTTATGCTTTATTCGCGTGAGCTTTCTAGTGGCGCACTGCCAACACCTGCCTATATAATCTTGTACCTGGCGTTTCATGTTGGGCCAAGCATATTTCTGTCTGATTCTACGGTAAGTTTTGGTCACACCCTTGTGACCTCCTAGCGCAGATTCATGATTTTCTTGAATAATTCCGGCTCTAAACTCCTCCGCCGGAGTTTGGATTATATCTTCATAAATGGTCAGCGTGCAAGGACAATCGCTGAGTGTGATTTTTACCCTATTTAAAATTTCCTTCCACGAGATATTATCTAGGAATGCTGTCCTAGCTAGTGCTATTTCTGTTAATTCTACTTCCATGATCACATCTAACAGGGATGCCAGGGCTTCCTTGAATATTTCCCTGTCTAAGTGCCTTTTTGCCGATTCCTTGATTGGCAAGTATATAATGCTCCTATTGTCCTTTTGTACTAGCCTAGCTCTTCCTAATGTTAAATCTTCTAACTTAGGTAACTTGAGTTTGCTGAATAAATCCTGCGCTCCGCGATCTAACGGTTCACCCTGTTGTGAGACGAAACATACCACGTTCCCCTTATGAATTGACAGATTCTCTTTACTCCTAGTGATCTTTAATTCAGGGTCCGCGGCGAGCTCGTAGGGCTGTGAGCTTGGTTCTATTATTTCGTCAGAGTCGCTTAAGTCGCTGTTGATGTATTCGTGTTCGTTACCGTGCTCAGAGCCCGAGTCTGAATCTTCATCAGTTTCGCTTGCCTGATTTCCTACAGGGGTGTCCTGGCCTATTGTGTCAAGGGCCGTGTCCCTGCGTTCTAAACTTGTCGATGCCTCCGGAAGGGAGATTTTGCTAGTATCCCTCTCGTTTACCTGCTCTATTGTTTCGGTGATGGGGTCTAACCCTGTGCTCTGGTATTGGGGCGGTTCGTTTCCGAACTGTCCTAGCGGTGAACTTTCCCGATTGTCTGTCGAGGGAGGCTCGGTGGTTTCAACGTTGGGTGGAGGCAAAGCGTATATGTGTATCTTGAAAGGTTGCTTGAACACCTTGTTGATTAATTTTATTACGGTCTTCCAGGACAGTTTGTCAAGACCACAACCTATCCTGGGCATCGCGAGACGATAGTCCGCGTTTCTTTTACACGTGCGCCTGAGTTGAATCAGGGCTTTTTCTAAATTTTTGAGCGTAGGCTTATCATTGCTACGTTTTTTCGTAATTAAATAATAGACGAATCGCCTTCCCACCTGAAGCTGAGCCACTTCACCTACCTTGGCGTCCTGGTTTTTAAGTTCGTCAAGTCTACCAAATTTCTCCCGGAATTGCACTGCGATGCCGGCTCCCATATGCAGGTCCTCGGCTACGCAATGCACCAACGAGAAATTTTCGTCTACGGTAAATAGGTCTCCCGTCATCTCGGTCGTGACTGGGGGCAGCTCGAAAATGTCTTCGTTTGTAGTGTCGATTTCGTCTGTCGTATCTAATTCTAATGTCTGTATTGTCGCGAGTTCGGGATCCAACGGAGCTGGATCCGTATCGTCGACCGGGTTTCGGGAAAGGGCGTCGGCATTCGTATTGGCGCGCCCTTCCTTGTATTTTATCGTGATACGCTTCTGAGGGTTTACCCTGCGAAAGTCTTTTATGTTGGAGGCCTTCACGATGTTGGCCTCCGCTCCCGTGTCTATCATAAAATTTACTGCTGTTTTTACGTCCCTTGAGTTTAAGTTTACCGTTGGAATTTTTCCTTTTAGATAGAGGCAGACGGACTTGTTGCCGCCTCTTCTGTCTCCAAAGCATTGGCCCTTGTCACTCGGGGGTTGCTTACGTTCCCCGAGGGCCCTGCTCCGTTTCCCGAGTTATTACGGTTGATTGTCTCGTGGTATCTACGCTTGCGACACTCGTTGTAGGAGTGACCTATATTCTTACAATAGCTGCATTCTACTGCGTTCGCGCTACGTCCTGTCGATTGCTGACTCGACTGTGGTTTGTTTCTGTAGCAATTTGCTGTGGTGTGCGTTGACCTACCGCACAGCGTGCATGACTCGCGGTTCTCTACGGGTCTGTTTGCTGCGGGTCTCCTGATCGCTCTACACTGGTCGGTTAGATGATTATCACGGCCACAATGCTTACATGACTCCGCGTTGTTATTTTCTATTCTGCTCGCGCCGCGGTGTCTAGCCCTATCTCTATCTAATTCCAGTGCTTTACTGGCGTCAATAGCCCTTTCGTAAGCTGTCTTTAGATTGGAATAGCCTTTAATCAGTACCGCATTCCGGCAGTCGCTTGGCAATCCACCTATGAACGCCTCGCAGACTTCCTCGTCCAGCCTGATTATTTCTGGTTTAGTTAGTTCGCGGTTTTTCCTTCGTTCTGCTTCGATTAATCCCGTCTTTATATCGCGGGTCCTTCCTATATAATCTAAGACGTGTTCGTCGGCGTATTTATATAATTGGCCTAACTCTCCACGGTAATGATTCGCGGATCTTATTGGTGCGAACACTTCCGTTAATTTGTCCAAGAGTCCTTGCAGGGTAGCAAAGCTCTCGTCTTCGATTACGGCGTATGCCCGATCGGCAAGCTTACTTCTGATTAAACGCGTCAGGTACCCTTCTAAGCTGGGCGTTACCATCTCAAGGGCCCTTTTGCATGCTCGATTAAACTGCATCACTGTGATGTTTTTCCCATCGAACTTTGGGACCACAGCTAACGCATCCTTGACCGATATTGATTGCTCCGCCAAGGGCAGAGTAGGAGGAGCAAATGCCTGTATGGTATTAATACTTTGAGGGTGAGTAATTCCCGACATTCTATCTCTCAAGGCTTGTTCCCTTTTTTTTAGTTGTTCCTCGCGCTCGGCTAACTTCCTCCTTCTCTCCCTATACGGATCTGCTAACGCGGCTTGATATGCTACCTCTTGTTCCTGTAAGTTTATTTCGCGTTCCCAAATTTCTTGTTCGCGCAATTGCATCTCCAGGTCCTTGTCGAGGACCAGTTCTTCCGGTGCGCCTGGATCCCCCAGCTCTTGAGGTCCCAGGTCCGGGCCTACATTTCCTCCGCGTAAAATTTTGAGTTTCTCGCGATTTTCTCTTTGAATGCGCCTGATTAGCGCTTCTCTAGCTAACGCTTCGGCTTCTAAATTTAATTCCTCGTCGTCAGTCGGGACGGAAACCACTGACTTTATTGAGATGTGATCGCTTTCTAGGTTAGGAGCATTTTTACTGATTGCTCCTCTGCTAAGTGGATCAGGGCGGTAACTGTCCACAGGGTTAGGTTTTTGGGGTGCCACGGATCTTTTTAAGTCACCCTTTTTCCGTTCTGCCTTTTTCTTGAAGTGCAGAATTTCCTTTTCTAACCTCAATTCGTCTTTACTACGCATGCACGCTGGACCTGGTTCCCTAAAAATTGCGTCTGCGGCTAATTCTATGTTGTGGGTAACTGCCCTATCTGTGCTGCGCGAATTTTGCATTACGAGAAGTTGTACCTCTCGGTCTATCTCTGCCTTTTTTCGAAGGAGTTCGGACAGCTGTGTGTCCTCTATGAGACCTAACCGCGGTTCATCCATTTTTGAACGGCCCGGCGCTTCGTTAAAGTCCCTAATTTTAACGTCTGTCACGCTCGCTGAGAGCTGTGCAGGTTTTTTAGAATATTTGCTTTCTTCTACCGCGCTTTCTGTTGGCTGGGTAGGCTGTTGTACGTCTTGTGCGGGGCCCACTGACGGGTTATGCCGCTGCGTTTGTTCCTTCGCGTTCGCGATTTCTTTCGCTTCGAGCTCGGCGAGCCTGGCAAGTTTCCTTTGAACTTCTTCGGATAACCCCGCGTCTTTACTCGATTCAATCGCGCGCTGTTTTTTCTCTAATTCAGCTTCTTGCTGCTTAAATTGTTCGCTAAGATGTTGTGACTTCTTATCTATTTCTGTTTGACGTATTTCTAACGCTTCTCTTTCCTTCTGGAGCCTCTTTTCTTTATTGGATACCTCCTGTTTTATAAATTCTACATCGGTTTCCGTATACTTGAGCTGTAGGCTATCGTCTGCTGACGCACCGCTTTCCTTCTTACTACCCATTCTAGTTTCGATCGGCATATTAATTTCGCGTGGAAATCTAGTTGTAATTTTAATAAGGAAAGGATTTTACTGACGAAAATAAGTCTCAAGCGTGTGGAGTCCCCGTGTGATTCGCTTTTATTGCTATTGTCGAGCGTTATTTCACGATTCCGTCCGTAGTTTGTGCGTTCGTCCCGATCGCGTTCTTTGCGGCTGAGGTGAGTTTATTTGCTACTCCCGTTACGCGTGTGTTGCGAAGTTCGGTTCACTGTCTTTGCTACTTTCGCGGATCTCGTCTTTAATAACTCGCACCGATTATTTTTAGTTGAATTCGGCTTTTACAAAATCAATTTTAAACGAATCCCACCGCTGCCACCATAAATTTTATTACCTGTGACGTCCCAGACGCACTAATCAACAAAAAAAAAACAATTCTTAATGCTGACGTACGCGGAGCGACACTGCAATAACGGAGCCCTGTTTTATTTGAGGGACCCGGGCCCCCGCTATGGATTAGATTCGTCAAAAGGTGTGAATAAAGGGGTAACGTAATGAGCGTCTTACCTTAATCAAGGAAGATGACTTCTGGCTCGGAATCCAAATCGATGACTTCCGGTTCTTCCACCCAGTCGTATACGCACGGTACCGGGAACAGCTTCCTCCTGATGTCTACCTGCTCGTATAATAGTCCCTCGCTGACTCGTGTAATCGTCTGAATTACTTCCCGTTCTACCCCGTGAGATGAGAACGGCTGGTCAACCCTAGGTTGCTCGGAGGTGCTCGAAGAGAAGGTGCCCGATTCTTCGTTGCTGCTGGATCGCGTAAAGATCGGAAGGATCTCTGATGGATTACGAATGCGGTTGATTCTAGCTAATGCAGCCTGCTTTTTGGCTCGAAGTCGACGGCCTGCGCGATGTCTACTCTTACGGCTTTGGCGCTTATTCGACTTTGACATCTACCGAATGGAGAAAAGGGGTATAGGAATTAATTAACTTGGAAAAGCTAGTTTTTCAAGCTTAATTAAGTCAGCGTCTCCGCTAACAACCAGAGTTAAATGTGGGTAAAGGGAATTACCTTGGAATATCACTGACTCTAGTTTCAGGTTCAAGAAATGAGAACTCGATGAAATAAATCTTTGTGTTTTGTATATTGTTACAATAAATTCGAGAAAAGGTACAATGTTTAAATATTCTAATCGCGTATGTTGAGAGTTTATGTTTCAAACGGAGCGCTTAAGCTATAGCGAATGAGTCTAAGTTCTAGACGTGCAAGCTAACTGTGTAACTCGTAGAGATTTATAAGAACTCGACTGGTCTGCTTGAAGCGCGGATGAGAAGTGATGCTTGGGGTGCGAAGCGTCGACCGTCTCAGCTCTCGGGTGTCCTGGTGCGCATGCGCGGGGCGGTGGTGCGCGCGCCGCTGGCCTGCCTCGACGCGCTCGGTGTCACGTAGGCGCGCGTGACGTCAGAGCCTTGGAATGCGGCCCTTTGTTGGCGGAGTCCCGTTAGGTCCGACCTGTTGCTGCCTGCCTGCGTGCACGTGTTTGGGGTCCGGCGCCGACTTGTCGCTGCCTGCCTGCTTGCACGTGGTGGGCCTGACGTCATGCTGCGAGGGTTATCTTGTTTTATGGCCCTGTTGTAAACCGGTCCCTGGCTAAGTGCGGGTCTGGCTTCGCTCTCTTTTATGACGGTCGAGTAAACAGGTTTTTCCCGCTCGACCCTTGGCCTTTGTTCTGCGTTGGCGTCGGTCCGTCGGCCTGGGCTGGAATTGTTTAGCTCAGTTTCTCCTCGGGTATCGGATCGCCATGTCGATGTTTTCTGCTTAAGTGTTCGGTGCTTGACGGATTTATCGCTTCCGTCTGTTTATTGTATCGGAGTTTCAAGAAGGTTTAGTCTAGTGCAATCTTAACTAAGCAAGATCTTATCTTTATTACGATGAGCGCTCAGCGGGTGTTTATGCTTGGGTTCGCCTATGAACCTTTGTTTAAGTGGTTCGAGACCCGCTGGCCGCTCTGCTTATAGTTATTTGTTTATTATAGTGAAAGTGGTTACTTCTAAGAAGTGCACGTGGTCGAGCGCTGAACGTGCAGAATGTCACGTAGGCCTGCTGAAGGCGTATTTCGGATGAAGGGATAAGGTTTCCCGTTTGCGCGTCGATGACGTGTACTCCTTTTATGTAACATGAATATAAGCATATTATATTCATGGGTAAGTGTATTCGGTTATTTATTATATCTTATTTACTTTATTATTTATACATTCTTAATAGCACGATGTGCGTGTATTTCTAATAGTGTAGTATATGATGAGCGGGCGAGTCAAGATGGCGGCCTCTTAGCACGACTGTGAATACGGCTTGTTGCCTAGTGCTTCCTGCCGGGTACGCCATGTTGCCTTGCCCTTTGCTTATGGTATAGTATGATGTATTCCTATAGTTTAGGTATAATCCAAATATGTGTTAGGCTATAGTAGTATACTCGAGGTAAGAGAGCAACAGTTTTAGTATGATAATAGGAAAAATATGTATAGGGTAGACGTTCTTCCGGGGACGTCACACTCCCACAGTCGACCAGAGGCCGTGGTGACACGAGTTAGGCACGGTCACAGTCGAGCAGAAGGCAATGCGCGTCGTCCCAGAGTCGATCGGAGGCAGTGGGGACTCGTGTTGGGCACGGTCACAGTCGAGCGAAACGCAATGCGCGTCGACCCAGAGTCGATCGGAGGCAGTGGGGACTCGTGTTAGGCACGGTCACAGTTAAGCAGAAGACAATGCGCGTCGTCCCACAGTCGGTCGGTGGCAATGTGAACTTGACACGAGCATCGTCAGAGTAAAGCAGGAGGCGTTGGATGGCCTCCCGCAGTAGATCAGAGGCCGTGGGGACACGTGTTGGGCACGGTCACAGTCGAGCAAAAGGCAATGCGCGTCGTCCCTGAGTCGATCGGCGGGAGTGGGGACTCGACACGAGCATCGTCGGAGTGAAGCGGGGTGCGACGGTTGGCGTCCCACAGTCGACCAGAGGCCGTGGTGACACGAGTTAGGCACGGTCACAGTCGAGCAGAAGGCAATGCGCGTCGTCCCAGAGTCGATCGGAGGCAGTGGGGACTCGTGTTGGGCACGGTCACAGTCGAGCGAAACGCAATGCGCGTCGACCCAGAGTCGATCGGAGGCAGTGGGGACTCGTGTTAGGCACGGTCACAGTTAAGCAGAAGACAATGCGCGTCGTCCCGCAGTCGGTCGGTGGCAATGTGAACTTGACACGAGCATCGTCAGAGTAAAGCAGGAGGCGTTGGATGGCCTTCCGCAGTCGATCAGAGGCCGTGGGGACACGTGTTAGGCACGGTCATAGTCAATCAAAAGGCAATGCGCGTCGTCCCTGAGTCGATCGGTGGCAGTGGGGACCCGTCGCGTGCATCGTTAGGGTGGAGCAGGAGACGCTGGAGGGCGTCACTCAGTCAATCTGAGGCCGTGGGGACACGAGTTAGGCACGGTCACGGTCGAGTAAGAGGCAATGCGCGTCTTTCCAGCGTCGATTCACGGCAGTATTGACTTGACACGAGCATCGTTAGAGGGAGCAGGAGGCGTTGGAGGGCGTCCCGCAGTCGATCTGAGGCCGTGGTGACAAGAGTTAGGCACGGTCATAGTCGAGCAGAAGGCAATGCGCGTCGTCCCAGAGTCGATCGGAGCCAGCGGGGACTCGTGTTAGGCACGGTCACAGTCGAGCAGAAGGAAATGCGCGTCATCCCTGAGTCGATCGGTGGCAATGTGGACTTGACACGAGCATCGTCTGAGTGGAGCAGGAGGCGTTGGATGACCTCCCGCAGTCGATCAGAGGCCGTGGGCACACGTGTTAGGCACGGTCACAGTCGACCAAACGGCAATGCGCGTGGTCCCAGGGTCGATCCACGGCAGTGTTGACTTGACCCGAGCATCTTCAAAGGGAGCAGGAGGCGTTGTAGGGTGTCCCGCAGTCAATCTGAGGCCGTGAGGACACGTGTTAGGCACGGTCATAGTAGAGCAAAAGGCAATGCGCGTCGTCCCTGAGTCGATCGGTGGCAGTGGGGACCCGACGCGTGCATCGTTAGGGTGGAGCAGGAGACGCTGGAGGGCGTCACTCAGTCAATCTGAGGCCGTGGGGACACGTGTTGGGCACGGTCACAGTCGAGCAAAAGGCAATGCGCGTCGTCCCAGAGTTGATCAAAGGCAGGAGGGACTCGTGTTAGGCACGGTCACAGTCGAGCGGAAGGCAATGCGCGTCGTCCCAGAGTCGATCAGAGGCAGTAGGGACTTGTGTTAGGCACGGTCACAGTCGAGCAAAAGGCAATGCGGGTCGTCCCTGAGTCGATCGGCGGCAGCGGGGACTCGACACGAGCATCGTCGGAGTGAAGCGGTGGGCGACGATTGGCGTCCCACAGTCGACCTGAGGCCGTGGCGACACGTGTTAGGCACGGTCACAGTCGAGCAAAAGGCAATGCGCGTCGTCCCAGAGTTGATCAGAGGCAGGAGGGACTCGTGTTAGGCACGGTCACAGTCGAGCAGAAGGCAATGCGCGTCGTCCCAGAGTCGATCGGAGGCAGCGGGGACTCGTGTTGGGCACGGTCACAGTCGAGCAGAAGGCAATGCGCGTCATCCCTGAGTCGATCGGTGGCAATGTGGACTTGACACAAGCATCGTCAGAGTAGAGCAGAAGGCGTTGGATGGCCTCCCGCAGTCGATCAGAGGCCGAGGGGACACGTGTTGGGCACGGTCACAGTCGAGCAAAAGGCAATGCGCGTCGTCCCTGAGTCGATCGGCGGGAGTGGGGACTCGACACGAGCATCGTCGGAGTGAAGCGGGGTGCGACGGTTGGCGTCCCACAGTCGACCAGAGGCCGTGGTGACACGAGTTAGGCACGGTCACAGTCGAGCAGAAGGCAATGCGCGTCGTCCCAGAGTCGATCGGAGGCAGTGGGGACTCGTGTTGGGCACGGTCACAGTCGAGCGAAAGGCGATGCGCGTCGTCCCAGAGTCGATCGGAGGCAGGAGGGACTCGCGTTAGGCACGGTCACAGTCGAGCAGAAGGCAATGCGCGTCGTCCCAGAGTCGATCGGAGGCAGTAGGGACTCGTGTTAGGCACGGTCACAGTCGAGCAAAAGGCAATGCGCGTCGTCCCTGAGTCGATCGGCGGCAGCGGGGACTCGACACGAGCATCGTCGGAGTGAAGCGGTGGGCGACGATTGGCGTCTCACAGTCGACCAGAGGCCGTGGCGACACGTGTTAGGCACGGTCACAGTCGACCAAAAGGCAATGCGCGTCGTCCCAGGGTCGATCCACGGCAGTGTTGACTTGACCCAAGCATCTTCGAAGGGAGCAGGAGGCGTTGTAGGGTGACCCGCAGTCGATCTGAGGCCGTGAGGACACGTGTTAGGCACGGTCATAGTCGAGCAAAAGGCAATGCGCGTCGTCCCTGAGTCGATCGGTGGCAGTGGGGACCCGACGCGTGCATCGTTAGGGTGGAGCAGGAGACGCTGGAGGGCGTCACTCAGTCAATCTGAGGCTGAGGGGACACGAGTTAGGCACGGTCACGGTCGAGTAAGAGGCAATGCGCGTCTTTCCTGCGTCGATTCACGGCAGTATTGACTTGACACGAGCATCGTTAGAGGGAGCAGGAGGCGTTGGAGGGCGTCCCGCAGTCGATCTGAGGCCGTGGTGACAAGAGTTAGGCACGGTCACAGTCGAGCAGAAGGCAATGCGCGTCATCCCTAAGTCGATCGGTGGCAATGTGGACTTGACACGAGCATCGTCAGAGTGGAGCAGGAGGCGTTGGATGGCCTCCCGCAGTAGATCAGAGGCCGTGGGGACACGTGTTGGGCACGGTCACAGTCGAGCAAAAGGCAATGCGCGTCGTCCCTGAGTCGATCGGCGGGAGCGGGGACTCGACACGAGCATCGTCGGAGTGAAGCGGGGTGCGACGGTTGGCGTCCCACAGTCGACCAGAGGCCGTGGTGACACGGGTTAGGCACGGTCACAGTCGAGCAGAAGGCAATGCGCGTCGTCCCAGAGTCGATCGGAGGCAGTGGGGACTCGTGTTGGGCACGGTCACAGTCGAGCGAAACGCAATGCGCGTCGACCCAGAGTCGATCGGAGGCAGTGGGGACTCGTGTTAGGCTCGGTCACAGTTAAGCAGAAGACAATGCGCGTCGTCCCACAGTCGGTCGGCGGCAATGTGAACTTGACACGAGCATCGTCAGAGTAAAGCAGGAGGCGTTGGATGGCCTCCCGCAGTAGATCAGAGGCCGTGGGGACACGTGTTGGGCACGGTCACAGTCGAGCAAAAGGCAATGCGCGTCGTCCCTGAGTCGATCGGCGGGAGTGGGGACTCGACACGAGCATCGTCGGAGTGAAGCGGGGTGCGACGGTTGGCGTCCCACAGTCGACCAGAGGCCGTGGTGACACGAGTTAGGCACGGTCACATTCGAGCAGAAGGCAATGCGCGTCGTCCCAGAGTCGATCGGAGGCAGTGGGGACTCGTGTTGGGCACGGTCACAGTCGAGCGAAACGCAATGCGCGTCGACCCAGAGTCGATCGGAGGCAGTGGGGACTCGTGTTAGGCACGGTCACAGTTAAGCAGAAGACAATGCGCGTCGTCCCACAGTCGGTCGGTGGCAATGTGAACTTGACACGAGCATCGTCAGAGTAAAGCAGGAGGCGTTGGATGGCCTTCCGCAGTCGATCAGAGGCCGTGGGGACACGTGTTGGGCACGGTCACAGTCGAGCAAAAGGCGATGCGCGTCGTCCCAGAGTCGATCGGAGGCAGTAGGGACTCGTGTTAGGCACATTCATAGTCGAGCAAAAGGCAATGCGCGTCGTCCCTGAGTCGATCGGTGGCAGTGGGGACCCGGCGCGTGCATCGTTAGGGTGGAGCAGGAGACGCTGGAGGGCGTCACTCAGTCAATCTGAGGCTGTAGGGACACAAGTTAGGCACGGTCACAGTCGAGCGAAACGCAATGCGCGTCGACCCAGAGACGATCGGAGGCAGTGGGGACTCGTGTTAGGCACGGTCACAGTTGAGCAGAAGACAATGCGCGTCGTCCCACAGTCGGTCGGTGGCAATGTGGACTTGACACGAGCATCGTCAGAGTGGAGCAGGAGGCGTTGGATGGCCTCCCGCAGTCGATCAGAGGCCGTGGGGACACGTGTTGGGCACGGTCACAGTCGAGCAAAAGGCAATGCGCGTCGTCCCAGAGTCGATCAGAGGCAGGAGGGACTCGTGTTAGGCACGGTCACGGTCGAGCAGAAGGCAATGCGCGTCGTCCCACAGTCGATCGGTGGCAATGTGGACTCGACACGAGCATCGTCGGTGTGAAGCGGTGGGCGACGATTGGCGTCCCGCAGGCGATCAGAGGCCGTAGGGACTCGTGATGGGCACGGTCACAGTCGAGCGAAAGGCAATGCGCGTCGACCCAGAGTCGATCAGAGGCAAGAGGGACTCGTGTTAGGTACGGTCACAGTCGAGCAAAAGGCAATGCGCGTCGTCCCTGAGTCGATCGGTGGCAATGTGGACTTGACACGAGCATCGTCAGAGCAAAGCAGGAGGCGTTGGAGGGCGTCCCGCAGTCGATCTGAGGCCGTGGTGACAAGAGTTAGGCACGGTCACAGTCGAGCAGAAGTCAATGCGCGTCGTCCCAGAGTCGATCGGAGGCAGCGGGGACTCGTGTTAGGCACGGTCACAGTCGAGCAAAAGGCAATGCGCGTCGTCCCTGAGTCGATCGGCGGGAGTGGGGACTCGACACGAGCATCGTCGGAGTGAAGCGGGGTGCGACGGTTGGCGTCCCACAGTCGACCAGAGGCCGTGGTGACACGAGTTAGGTACGGTCACAGTCGAGCAGAAGGCAATGCGCGTCGTCCCAGGGTCGATCCACGGCGGTGTTGACTTGACCCGAGCATCTTCAAAGGGAGCAGAAGGCGTTGTAGGGTGTCCCGCAGTCGATCTGAGGCCGTGAGGACACGTGTTAGGCACGGTCATAGTCAATCAAAAGGCAATGCGCGTCGTCCCTGAGTCGATCGGTGGCAGTGGGGACCCGTCGCGTGCATCGTTAGGGTGGAGCAGGAGACGCTGGAGGGCGTCACTCAGTCAATCTGAGGCCGTGGGGACACGAGTTAGGCACGGTCACGGTCGAGTAAGAGGCAATGCGCGTCTTTCCAGCGTCGATTCACGGCAGTATTGACTTGACACGAGCATCGTTAGAGGGAGCAGGAGGCGTTGGAGGGCGTCCCGCAGTCGATCTGAGGCCGTGGTGACAAGAGTTAGGCACGGTCATAGTCGAGCAGAAGGCAATGCGCGTCGTCCCAGAGTCGATCGGAGCCAGCGGGGACTCGTGTTAGGCACGGTCACAGTCGAGCAGAAGGAAATGCGCGTCATCCCTGAGTCGATCGGTGGCAATGTGGACTTGACACGAGCATCGTCTGAGTGGAGCAGGAGGCGTTGGATGACCTCCCACAGTCGACCAGAGGCCGTGGTGACACGAGTTAGGCACGGTCACAGTCGAGCAGAAGGCAATGCGCGTCGTCCCAGAGTCGATCGGAGGCAGTGGGGACTCGTGTTGGGCACGGTCACAGTCGAGCGAAACGCAATGCGCGTCGACCCAGAGTCGATCGGAGGCAGTGGGGACTCGTGTTAGGCACGGTCACAGTTAAGCAGAAGACAATGCGCGTCGTCCCACAGTCGGTCGGTGGCAATGTGAACTTGACACGAGCATCGTCAGAGTAAAGCAGGAGGCGTTGGATGGCCTCCCGCAGTAGATCAGAGGCCGTGGGGACACGTGTTGGGCACGGTCACAGTCGAGCAAAAGGCAATGCGCGTCGTCCCTGAGTCGATCGGCGGGAGTGGGGACTCGACACGAGCATCGTCGGAGTGAAGCGAGGTGCGACGGTTGGCGTCCCACAGTCGACCAGAGGCCGTGGTGACACGAGTTAGGCACGGTCACAGTCGAGCAGAAGGCAATGCGCGTCGTCCCAGAGTCGATCGGAGGCAGTGGGGACTCGTGTTGGGCACGGTCACAGTCGAGCGAAACGCAATGCGCGTCGACCCAGAGTCGATCGGAGGCAGTGGGGACTCGTGTTAGGCACGGTCACAGTTAAGCAGAAGACAATGCGCGTCGTCCCACAGTCGGTCGGTGGCAATGTGAACTTGACACGAGCATCGTCAGAGTAAAGCAGGAGGCGTTGGATGGCCTTCCGCAGTCGATCAGAGGCCGTGGGGACACGTGTTGGGCACGGTCACAGTCGAGCAAAAGGCGATGCGCGTCGTCCCAGAGTCGATCGGAGGCAGTGGGGACCCGGCGCGTGCATCGTTAGGGTGGAGCAGGAGACGCTGGAGGGCGTCACTCAGTCAATCTGAGGCTGTAGGGACGCAAGTTAGGCACGGTCACAGTCGAGCGAAACGCAATGCGCGTCGACCCAGAGTCGATCGGAGGCAGTGGGGACTCGTGTTAGGCACGGTCACAGTTGGGCAGAAGACAATGCGCGTCGTCCCACAGTCGGTCGGTGGCAATGTGGACTTGACACGAGCATCGTCAGAGTGGAGCAGGAGGCGTTGGATGGCCTCCCGCAGTCGATCAGAGGCCGTGGGGACACGTGTTGGGCACGGTCACAGTCGAGCAAAAGGCAATGCGCGTCGTCCCAGAGTCGATCAGAGGCAGGAGGGACTCGTGTTAGGCACGGTCACGGTCGAGCAGAAGGCAATGCGCGTCGTCCCACAGTCGATCGGTGGCAATGTGGACTCGACACGAGCATCGTCGGTGTGAAGCGGTGGGCGACGATTGGCGTCCCGCAGGCGATCAGAGGCCGTAGGGACTCGTGATGGGCACGGTCACAGTCGAGCAAAACGCGATGCGCGTCGACCCAGAGTCGATCGGAGGCAGTGGGGACTCGTGTTAGGCACGGTCACAGTTGAGCAGAAGACAATGCGCGTCGTCCCTGAGTCGATCGGTGGCAAGAGGGACTCGTGTTAGGCACGGTCACGGTCGAGCAGAAGGCAATGCGCGTCGTCCCACAGTCGATCGGTGGCAATGTGGACTCGACACGAGCATCGTCGGTGTGAAGCGGTGGGCGACGATTGGCGTCCCGCAGGCGATCAGAGGCCGTAGGGACTCGTGATGGGCACGGTCACAGTCGAGCGAAACGCGATGCGCGTCGACCCAGAGTCGATCGGAGGCAGTGGGGACTCGTGTTAGGCACGGTCACAGTTGAGCAGAAGACAATGCGCGTCGTCCCTGAGTCGATCGGTGGCAAGAGGGACTCGTGTTAGGCACGGTCACAGTCGAGCAAAAGGCAATGCGCGTCGTCCCTGAGTCGATCGGTGGCAATGTGGGCTTGACACGAGCATCGTCAGAGTAAAGCAGGAGGCGTTGGATGGCCTTCCGCAGTCGATCAGAGGCCGTGGGGACACGTGTTGGGCACGGTCACAGTCGAGCAAAAGGCAATGCGCGTCGTCCCTGAGTCGATCGGACGCAATGTGAACTTGACACGAGCATCGTCGGAGTAAAGCAGGAGGCGTTGGATGGCCTCCCGCAGTAGATCAGAGGCCGTGGGGACACGTGTTGGGCACGGTCACAGTCGAGCAAAAGGCAATGCGCGTCGTCCCTGAGTCGATCGGCGGGAGTGGGGACTCGACACGAGCATCGTCGGAGTGAAGCGGGGTGCGACGGTTGGCGTCCCACAGTCGACCGGAGGCCGTGGTGACACGAGTTAGGCACGGTCACAGTCGAGCAGAAGGCAATGCGCGTCGTCCCAGAGTCGATCGGAGGCAGTGGGGACTCGTGTTGGGCACGGTCACAGTCGAGCGAAACGCAATGCGCGTCGACCCAGAGTCGATCGGAGGCAGTGGGGACTCGTGTTAGGCACGGTCACAGTTAAGCAGAAGACAATGCGCGTCGTCCCACAGTCGGTCGGTGGCAATGTGAACTTGACACGAGCATCGTCAGAGTAAAGCAGGAGGCGTTGGATGGCCTTCCGCAGTCGATCAGAGGCCGTGGGGACACGTGTTGGGCACGGTCACAGTCGAGCAAAAGGCGATGCGCGTCGTCCCAGAGTCGATCGGAGGCAGTGGGGACCCGGCGCGTGCATCGTTAGGGTGGAGCAGGAGACGCTGGAGGGCGTCACTCAGTCAATCTGAGGCTGTAGGGACACAAGTTAGGCACGGTCACAGTCGAGCGAAACGCAATGCGCGTCGACCCAGAGTCGATCGGAGGCAGTGGGGACTCGTGTTAGGCACGGTCACAGTTGGGCAGAAGACAATGCGCGTCGTCCCACAGTCGGTCGGTGGCAATGTGGACTTGACACGAGCATCGTCAGAGTGGAGCAGGAGGCGTTGGATGGCCTCCCGCAGTCGATCAGAGGCCGTGGGGACACGTGTTGGGCACGGTCACAGTCGAGCAAAAGGCAATGCGCGTCGTCCCAGAGTCGATCAGAGGCAGGAGGGACTCGTGTTAGGCACGGTCACGGTCGAGCAGAAGGCAATGCGCGTCGTCCCACAGTCGATCGGTGGCAATGTGGACTCGACACGAGCATCGTCGGTGTGAAGCGGTGGGCGACGATTGGCGTCCCGCAGGCGATCAGAGGCCGTAGGGACTCGTGATGGGCACGGTCACAGTCGAGCAAAACGCGATGCGCGTCGACCCAGAGTCGATCGGAGGCAGTGGGGACTCGTGTTAGGCACGGTCACAGTTGAGCAGAAGACAATGCGCGTCGTCCCTGAGTCGATCGGTGGCAAGAGGGACTCGTGTTAGGCACGGTCACGGTCGAGCAGAAGGCAATGCGCGTCGTCCCACAGTCGATCGGTGGCAATGTGGACTCGACACGAGCATCGTCGGTGTGAAGCGGTGGGCGACGATTGGCGTCCCGCAGGCGATCAGAGGCCGTAGGGACTCGTGATGGGCACGGTCACAGTCGAGCGAAACGCGATGCGCGTCGACCCAGAGTCGATCGGAGGCAGTGGGGACTCGTGTTAGGCACGGTCACAGTTGAGCAGAAGACAATGCGCGTCGTCCCTGAGTCGATCGGTGGCAAGAGGGACTCGTGTTAGGCACGGTCACAGTCAAGCAAAAGGCAATGCGCGTCGTCCCTGAGTCGATCGGTGGCAATGTGGGCTTGACACGAGCATCGTCAGAGTAAAGCAGGAGGCGTTGGATGGCCTTCCGCAGTCGATCAGAGGCCGTGGGGACACGTGTTGGGCACGGTCACAGTCGAGCAAAAGGCAATGCGCGTCGTCCCTGAGTCGATCGGTGGCAATGTGAACTTGACACGAGCATCGTCAGAGTAAAGCAGGAGGCGTTGGATGGCCTCCCGCAGTAGATCAGAGGCCGTGGGGACACGTGTTGGGCACGGTCACAGTCGAGCAAAAGGCAATGCGCGTCGTCCCTGAGTCGATCGGCGGGAGTGGGGACTCGACACGAGCATCGTCGGAGTGAAGCGGGGTGCGACGGTTGGCGTCCCACAGTCGACCAGAGGCCGTGGTGACACGAGTTAGGCAAGGTCACAGTCGAGCAGAAGGCAATGCGCGTCGTCCCAGAGTCGATCGGAGTGTGACGTCCCCGGAAGAACGTCTACCCTATACATATTTTTCCTATTGTCATACTAAAACTGTTGCTCTCTTACCTCGAGTATACTACTATAGCCTAACACATATTTGGATTATACCTAAACTATAGGAATACATCATACTATACCATAAGCAAAGGGCAAGGCAACATGGCGTACCCGGCAGGAAGCACTAGGCAACAAGCCGTATTCACAGTCGCGCTAAGAGGCCGCCATCTTGACTCGCCCGCTCATCATATACTACGCTATTAGAAATACACGCACATCGTGCTATTAAGAATGTATAAATAATAAAGTAAATAAGATATAATAAATAACCGAATACACTTACCCATGAATATAATATGCTTATATTCATGTTATATAAGAGGAGTACACGTCATCGACGCGCAAAAGGGAAACTTTATCCCTTCATCCGAAATACGCCTCCAGTAGGCCTACGTGACATTTCGCACGTTCAGCGCTCGACCACGTGCACTTCTTAGAAGCAACTACTTTCACTATAATAAACAAATAGCTATAAGCAGAGCGGCCAGCGGGTCTCGAATCACTTAAACAAAGGTTCAAAAGGCGAACCCAAGCATAAACACCCGCTGAGCGTTCATCGTAATAAAGATAAGATCTTGCTTAGTTAAGATTGCACTAGACTAAACCTTCTTGAAACTCCGATACAATAAACAGACGGAAGCGATAAATCCGTCAAGCACCGAACACTTAAGCAGAAAACATCGACATGGCGATCCGATACCCGAGGAGAAACTGAGCTAAACAATTCCAGCCCAGGCCGACGGACCGACGCCAACGCAGAACAAAGGCCAAGGGTCGAGCGGGAAAAACCTGTTTACTCGACCGTCATAAAAGAGAGCGAAGCCAGACCCGCACTTAGCCAGGGACCGGTTTACAACAGGGCAATAAAACAAGATAACCCTCGCAGCATGACGTCAGGCCCACCACGTGCAAGCAGGCAGGCAGCGACAAGTCGGCGCCGGACCCCGAACACGTGCACGCAGGCAGGCAGCAACAGGTCGGACCTAACGGGACTCCGCCAACAAAGGGGCCGCATTCCAAGGCTCTGACGTCACGCGCGCCTACGTGACACCGAGCGCGTCGAGGCAGGCCAGCGGCGCGCGCACCACCGCCCCGCGCATGCGCACCAGGACACCCGAGAGCTGAGACGGTCGACGCTTCGCACCCCAAGCAACACTTCTCATCCGCGCTTCAAGCAGACCAGTCAAGTTCTTATAAATCTCTACGAGTTACACAGTTAACTTGCACGTCTAGAACTTAGACTCATTCGCTATAGCTTAAGCGCTCCGTTTAAAACGTAAACTCTTAACATACGCGATTAGAATATTTAAACATTGTACCTTTCTCGAATTTATTGTAACAATATACGAAACACAAAGATTTATTTCATCGAGTTCTCATTTCTTGAACCTAAAACTAGAGTCAGTGATATTCCAAGGTAACTCCCTTTACCCACATTTAACTCTGGTTGTTAGCGGAGACGCTGACTTAATTAAGCTTGAAAAACTAGCTTTTCCAAGTTAATTAATTCCTATACCCCTTTTCTCCATTCGGTAGATGTCAAAGTCGAATAAGCGCCAAAGCCGTAAGAGTAGACATCGCGCAGGCCGTCGACTTCGAGCCAAAAAGCAAGCTGCATTAGCTAGAATCAACCGCATTCGTAATCCATCAGAGATCCTTCCGATCTTTACGCGATCCAGCAGCAACGAAGAATCGGGCACCTTCTCTTCGAGCACCTCCGAGCAACCTAGGGTTGACCAGCCGTTCTCATCTCACGGGGTAGAACGGGAAGTAATTCAGACGATTACACGAGTCAGCGAGGGACTATTATACGAGCAGGTAGACATCAGGAGGAAGCTGTTCCCGGTACCGTGCGTATACGACTGGGTGGAAGAACCGGAAGTCATCGATTTGGATTCCGAGCCAGAAGTCATCTTCCTTGATTAAGGTAAGACGCTCATTACGTTACCCCTTTATTCACACCTTTTGACGAATCTAATCCATAGCGGGGGCCCGGGTCCCTCAAATAAAACAGGGCTCCGTTATTGCAGTGTCGCTCCGCGTACGTCAGCATTAAGAATTGTTTTTTTTTTGTTGATTAGTGCGTCTGGGACGTCACAGGTAATAAAATTTATGGTGGCAGCGGTGGGATTCGTTTAAAATTGATTTTGTAAAAGCCGAATTCAACTAAAAATAATCGGTGCGAGTTATTAAAGACGAGATCCGCGAAAGTAGCAAAGACAGTGAACCGAACTTCGCAACACACGCGTAACGGGAGTAGCAAATAAACTCACCTCAGCCGCAAAGAACGCGATCGGGACGAACGCACAAACTACGGACGGACTTGTGAAATAAAGCTCGACAATAGCAGTAAAAGCGAATCACACGGGGACTCCACACGCTTGAGATTGTTTTCGTCAGTAAAATCCTTTCCTTATTAAAATTACAACTAGATTTTACGCGAGAATATCATGCCGATCGAGACTAGAATGGGTAGCAAGAAAGAAAGCGGTGCATCGGTAGATGATAGCCAACAGCTTAGATATACCGAGACCGATATAGAATTCATAAAACAGGAGGTTACCAATAAAGAAAAGAGGCTCCAGAAGGAGAAACAAGCGTTAGAGGAACGTCAGGCGGAAATCGATAAGAAGTCACAACATCTTAGCGAACAATTTAAGCAGCAAGAAGCTGAATTAGAGAAAAAACAGCGCGCGATTGAATCGAGTAAAGACGCGGGGTTATCCGAAGAAGTTCAAAGGAAACTTGCCAGGCTCGCCGAGCTCGAAGCGAAAGAAATCGCGAACGCGAAGGAACAAACGCAGCGGCATAACCCGTCAGTGGGCCCCGCACAAGACGTACAACAGCCTACCCAGCCAACAGAAAGCGCGGTAGAAGAAAGCAAATATTCTAAAAAACCTGCACAGCTCTCAGCGAGCGTGACAGACGTTAAAATTAGGGACTTTAACGAAGCGCCGGGCCGTTCAAAAATGGATGAACCGCGGTTAGGTCTCGTAGAGGACACACAGCTGTCCGAACTCCTTCGAAAAAAGGCAGAGATAGACCGAGAGGTACAACTTCTCGTAATGCAAAATTCGCGCAGCACAGATAGGGCAGTTA
The DNA here is from genome assembly GCF_021901495.1 of Neodiprion virginianus. NCBI lineage: Eukaryota > Metazoa > Arthropoda > Insecta > Hymenoptera > Diprionidae > Neodiprion > Neodiprion virginianus. The sequence continues at coordinate 10,303,834 of NC_060883.1, read as the reverse complement.
CCCACAACATAGAATTAGCCGCAGACGCAATTTTTAGGGAACCAGGTCCAGCGTGCATGCGTAGTAAAGACGAATTGAGGTTAGAAAAGGAAATTCTGCACTTCAAGAAAAAGGCAGAACGGAAAAAGGGTGACTTAAAAAGATCCGTGGCACCCCAAAAACCTAACCCTGTGGACAGTTACCGCCCTGATCCACTTAGCAGAGGAGCAATCAGTAAAAATGCTCCTAACCTAGAAAGCGATCACATCTCAATAAAGTCAGTGGTTTCCGTCCCGACTGACGACGAGGAATTAAATTTAGAAGCCGAAGCGTTAGCTAGAGAAGCGCTAATCAGGCGCATTCAAAGAGAAAATCGCGAGAAACTCAAAATTTTACGCGGAGGAAATGTAGGCCCGGACCTGGGACCTCAAGAGCTGGGGGATCCAGGCGCACCGGAAGAACTGGTCCTCGACAAGGACCTGGAGATGCAATTGCGCGAACAAGAAATTTGGGAACGCGAAATAAACTTACAGGAACAAGAGGTAGCATATCAAGCCGCCTTAGCAGATCCGTATAGGGAGAGAAGGAGGAAGTTAGCCGAGCGCGAGGAACAACTAAAGAAAAGGGAACAAGCCTTGAGAGATAGAATGTCGGGAATTACTCACCCTCAAAGTATTAATACCATACAGGCATTTGCTCCTCCTACTCTGCCCTTGGCGGAGCAATCAATATCGGTCAAGGATGCGTTAGCTGTGGTCCCAAAGTTCGATGGGAAAAACATCACAGTGATGCAGTTTAATCGAGCATGCAAAAGGGCCCTTGAGATGGTAACGCCCAGCTTAGAAGGGTACCTGACGCGTTTAATCAGAAGTAAGCTTGCCGATCGGGCATACGCCGTAATCGAAGACGAGAGCTTTGCTACCCTGCAAGGACTCTTGGACAAATTAACGGAAGTGTTCGCACCAATAAGATCCGCGAATCATTACCGTGGAGAGTTAGGCCAACTATATAAATACGCCGACGAACACGTCTTAGATTATATAGGAAGGACCCGCGATATAAAGACGGGATTAATCGAAGCAGAACGAAGGAAAAACCGCGAACTAACTAAACCAGAAATAATCAGGCTGGACGAGGAAGTCTGCGAGGCGTTCATAGGTGGATTGCCAAGCGACTGCCGGAATGCGGTACTGATTAAAGGCTATTCCAATCTAAAGACAGCTTACGAAAGGGCTATTGACGCCAGTAAAGCACTGGAATTAGATAGAGATAGGGCTAGACACCGCGGCGCGAGCAGAATAGGAAATAACAACGCGGAGTCATGTAAGCATTGTGGCCGTGATAATCATCTAACCGACCAGTGTAGAGCGATCAGGAGACCCGCAGCAAACAGACCCGTAGAGAACCGCGAGTCATGCACGCTGTGCGGTAGGTCAACGCACACCACAGCAAATTGCTACAGAAACAAACCACAGTCGAGTCAGCAATCGACAGGACGTAGCGCGAACGCAGTAGAATGCAGCTATTGTAAGAATATAGGTCACTCCTACAACGAGTGTCGCAAGCGTAGATACCACGAGACAATCAACCGTAATAACTCGGGAAACGGAGCAGGGCCCTCGGGGAACGTAAGCAACCCCCGAGTGACAAGGGCCAATGCTTTGGAGACAGAAGAGGCGGAAACAAGTCCGTCTGCCTCTATCTAAAAGGAAAAATTCCAACGGTAAACTTAAACTCAAGGGACGTAAAAACAGCAGTAAATTTTATGATAGACACGGGAGCGGAGGCCAACATCGTAAAGGCCTCCAACATAAAAGACTTTCGCAGGGTAAACCCTCAGAAGCGTATCACGATAAAATACAAGGAAGGGCGCGCCAATACGAATGCCGACGCCCTTTCCCGAAACCCGGTCGACGATACGGATCCAGCTCCGTTGGATCCCAAACTCGCGACAATACAGACATTAGAATTAGATACGACAGACGAGATCGACACTACAAACGAAGACATTTTCGAGCTGCCCCCAGTCACGACCGAGATGACGGGAGACCTATTTACCGTAGACGAAAATTTCTCGTTGGTGCATTGCGTAGCCGAGGACCTGCATATGGGAGCCGGCATCGCAGTGCAATTCCGGGAGAAATTTGGTAGACTTGACGAACTTAAAAACCAGGACGCCAAGGTAGGTGAAGTGGCTCAGCTTCAGGTGGGAAGGCGATTCGTCTATTATTTAATTACGAAAAAGCGTAGCAATGATAAGCCTACGCTCAAAAATTTAGAAAAAGCCCTGATTCAACTCAGGCGCACGTGTAAAAGAAACGCGGACTATCGTCTCGCGATGCCCAGGATAGGTTGTGGTCTTGACAAACTGTCCTGGAAGACCGTAATAAAATTAATCAACAAGGTGTTCAAGCAACCTTTCAAGATACACATATACGCTTTGCCTCCACCCAACGTTGAAACCACCGAGCCTCCCTCGACAGACAATCGGGAAAGTTCACCGCTAGGACAGTTCGGAAACGAGCCGCCCCAATACCAGAGCACGGGGTTAGACCCCATCACCGAAACAATAGAGCAGGTAAACGAGAGGGATACTAGCAAAATCTCCCTTCCGGAGGCATCGACAAGTTTAGAACGCAGGGACACGGCCCTTGACACAATAGGCCAGGACACCCCTGTAGGAAATCAGGCAAGCGAAACTGATGAAGATTCAGACTCGGGCTCTGAGCACGGTAACGAACACGAATACATCAACAGCGACTTAAGCGACTCTGACGAAATAATAGAACCAGGCTCACAGCCCTACGAGCTCGCCGCGGACCCTGAATTAAAGATCACTAGGAGTAAAGAGAATCTGTCAATTCATAAGGGGAACGTGGTATGTTTCGTCTCACAACAGGGTGAACCGTTAGATCGCGGAGCGCAGGATTTATTCAGCAAACTCAAGTTACCTAAGTTAGAAGATTTAACATTAGGAAGAGCTAGGCTAGTACAAAAGGACAATAGGAGCGTTATATACTTGCCAATCAAGGAATCGGCAAAAAGGCACTTAGACAGGGAAATATTCAAGGAAGCCCTGGCATCTCTGTTAGATGTGATCATGGAAGTAGAATTAACAGAAATAGCACTAGCTAGGACAGCATTCCTAGATAATATCTCGTGGAAGGAAATTTTAAATAGGGTAAAAATCACACTCAGCGATTGTCCTTGCACGCTGACCATTTATGAAGATATAATCCAAACTCCGGCTGAGGAGTTTAGAGCCGGAATTATTCAAGAAAATCATGAATCTGCGCTAGGAGGTCACAAGGGTGTGACCAAAACTTACCGTAGAATCAGACAGAAATATGCTTGGCCCAACATGAAACGCCAGGTACAAGATTATATAGGCAGGTGTTGGCAGTGCGCCACGAGGAAGCTCACGCGAATAAAGCATAAGCAACCGATGGTAATCACAGATACTCCTGACGCCGCCTTTGAAAAAATCTCTATGGACATCGTGGGCCCTCTGCCCATGACAAAACGGGGAAATGGTCATATATTAACTATCCAAGACCTCCTCACCAAATACTCCCTAGCGATCCCTTTGAAAGAAACTGACTCGGTGGCAATCGCTGACGGCCTGGTAAAGAACTTCATTTGTATTTACGGCGCACCCCGTCATATCCTCACGGATCAGGGCGCCAATTTAACTAGTTCACTGATGAAGGCAATCACGAAGCGGTTTAGAATAGTGCAAAACAGGACCACGGCCTTCCACCCGCAGTCAAATGGATCAATCGAAAGGTCACACCACGTCCTCATCGAATATCTAAAACAGTTCGTTACAGATAAGAACGATTGGGACGAGTGGCTGGAGTTAGCGATGTTTTCATACAATACTAGTATCCACGAAAGCACTAGGTTTTCGCCTTATGAACTAGTGTTCGGCCGAGAGGCAAGAGTGCCCTCGAGCTACGCAGCAATAGAGGCTGTGACAGACAGGACGTACGAAGGTTACCTGTTAGACTTGTGTAAAAATCTCCATGAAATACAAACTCTCGCGGCTGAGAATCTAACTCAAGCGAAGCACAAGTATAAATATTATTATGATAATAAAATCAAGTTATTACAATTAAAACCAGGAGATCTAGTGTTCCTCTTAAAGGAGCCTAGAAAGAACAAATTCGCTGACCATTATACTGGTCCGCACGAAGTGATAGAAATCCTTCCCAACAATAATGTAAAAATTCTTGTTGATAATAGAACTAGGGTGGTCCATTTAGATAAACTCAAAAAGGCAAAGGCCTAATCACACCTACTTTTATTATTCTGTCCACAGGAATCAATAGTACCTAAAAACACAATAGTATAATGAAGCTCCCAGCTAATGAGGAAGACGATCACCTAGAAGTAATAATCATAGAAAGACCACAAACACGACCATACCCGGTCACAAATATTAAGATCGCAATGTACAAAGTTACTATAACTCTATATTTCAAAGCCAATGAGGCCTTCAAAGCACTACTTAGGGAGATGATTAAAATAACAGATTTGGGTGAAGGCGACTACCGAACGTATTATAAAAGGATTCGAAGCCAAAGAGGCATAGTAGACCAGGTATTAGATGTGTTTTTCGACCGCCCGGACGAAACACACATATCAGTTCTATTTCACCCAGATCTAAATGAAGCTTATACGTATGTAGGTAAAGGCATGGACGGCGAAGTGTCCAAGTACACCGTCTCAGGCCCAATTGTCAACTATGTAGGCAGTCAGATGTTTAAAGACGCCATCTAATATTATACATCAGTAAACTTAAGGGTAGATGTCAGAATCTATAGGTGTTACAACATACGTTACAGGGACAATGCAAACCCCAGCCATGAGGTCCGTCCTCATACTCCTCACGGCCATTTATTGGTTGAAGGAGGCCCATGCATTAATCGGGTACGACTGTGGCGGAGCTGCCCTAAACGTTACCACAATAAACCTACTAGACATCGACCAATGCGACTTGGAACATGACAAGACGCAGAACGAACGAACATACATACAGCTGCTCCAACTCACGGAATATAAACAGGCGCAGGTCTTACAGTGCAAGGTGGAAATCGACAGAACAGTTTACCGATGCGGACAATTTTCACATAATTCAGTGACCGACGGAGGAAGAAAGGCTTACCTTCCCAGAATCTCACGGGAAGCATGTGAGACCCTACATCGCACAGGTACGCTAACCCTCGGGTCACAGACGCATCTAGTTGAGATCCCAACAAATGTAACGACGCTACGCGACGCCACCTTGGCCGGCAGCCTTACCTCTGACGGAACCTGCCAAGGACAGTATTATAACGACGGTTATGGACAGTGGGAAAGCGCTGTCGTTCAAGCGGTTATCAAGATTTCGGTATATTCGTACACGGCGAACGTCAAGATCTCCAACAACCAGATCCTACTAAAGAGTGGAACAACCTGCCCTTTTGGAGACGGGCAGTGCATCGACGATGAGGGTGGCCATACCTACTGGACAACAACGCCCCTCGACGAATGTAAATTTGACAAGTACGATGTACTGTACACGGGATATGCAGACAGAACGAACGCGACGGACTCTCCAACTGTTTACTCATTACAGACGGGTGATACCACTTTTGCGCTAATGGAAAGGTCCAGAGCCACCATTTGCGGCTATAAAATCATTAACACAGAGCACCCCCGTCTATTCATCTTTGAGACCAATCCGACGGAAGTCTTCAAACAACGATCGAGATTGGCAGTATCAAACATCGACATCTTTTCATACATCAATTCAAAATTCATTTATGTAGAAAAACACATCAGGACGCAGACCACCAACCTATACAGGGACGTGATCGAACAGAAATGTAAATTAGAGCAGCAGGTGCTGAAAAACGCATTGAACCTCGCTGAGTTATCACCAGACAGTTTTGCCTTTAACCTTATGAAGGGCCCCGGCTATTTCGCAACAATAGCCGGTGAAGTAATATATATTATGAAATGCATCCCAGTAGAAGTGGAATTCCGCAAGACGGCTGAATGTTACAATGATCTTCCTGTGAATCACCAGAATGTGAGCATGTTCCTGCGACCCAAGTCGAGGATTCTCGTAAGGACCGGAACCAGGAGGAGCTGCAACGAGGTTGTACCACCGATGTTTAAGGTAGAAGAGACGTGGTACAAGTTCACGCCAAGGGCATCCGAGGCCAAGGTACCACAGAAACTTAAACCCTTGACAAACATGCATTGGAAATATAGCAACCCCGGACCCCTAGGATCAAGCGGAATTTACACTGAGGAAGAATTGCAAGAATTACGAGAACACATCATGTTTCCGGCAGAGAAACCCGCACTACTCGATACCATATCCAGAGGCGCCCGAGGCGAGACCATCGGAACAGGAACAATCAATATGTACAACCTGTTGGACGAAAAGACTCTAACACGGATAGCGGAATCAACGGCAAAAAGACTATTTACTGGATTCACCACCTTCGGGAGTGTTGTCGGAGGAATATGGGGGATCTGGGCCGTATGGGCACTGCTGAAATTCTTAATTGACACATGCATACACGGTTACACACTCCACACAGCATATGGATGCAGTTACCACCTAGTAGCCTCACTGTGGGACTCAGTGACGCATCTATTAATGCACCTACGAGGACAAAAGACCGATCAACCAATGACGACTGACGCCCAGGAGCAGACGGAACCACTGAATAAAATAATTTACCACGTTCCGTCACAGTCAATCCACTTTCCAGAAAATTTGGACCTAAATTCTGACATAGAGTTAAAGAAGCTCGAGGAAAGAGCACAACAGAGAGCAAAAGATCTTAACTTGGTCTAATAACGCCGCTAAGATCTTTTATGGAAATAAAAACTTATTTCCTTCGAATAAGGAGGGGGGTGTGACGTCCCCGGAAGAACGTCTACCCTATACATATTTTTCCTATTGTCATACTAAAACTGTTGCTCTCTTACCTCGAGTATACTACTATAGCCTAACACATATTTGGATTATACCTAAACTATAGGAATACATCATACTATACCATAAGCAAAGGGCAAGGCAACATGGCGTACCCGGCAGGAAGCACTAGGCAACAAGCCGTATTCACAGTCGCGCTAAGAGGCCGCCATCTTGACTCGCCCGCTCATCATATACTACGCTATTAGAAATACACGCACATCGTGCTATTAAGAATGTATAAATAATAAAGTAAATAAGATATAATAAATAACCGAATACACTTACCCATGAATATAATATGCTTATATTCATGTTATATAAGAGGAGTACACGTCATCGACGCGCAAAAGGGAAACTTTATCCCTTCATCCGAAATACGCCTCCAGTAGGCCTACGTGACATTTCGCACGTTCAGCGCTCGACCACGTGCACTTCTTAGAAGCAACTACTTTCACTATAATAAACAAATAGCTATAAGCAGAGCGGCCAGCGGGTCTCGAATCACTTAAACAAAGGTTCAAAAGGCGAACCCAAGCATAAACACCCGCTGAGCGTTCATCGTAATAAAGATAAGATCTTGCTTAGTTAAGATTGCACTAGACTAAACCTTCTTGAAACTCCGATACAATAAACAGACGGAAGCGATAAATCCGTCAAGCACCGAACACTTAAGCAGAAAACATCGACATGGCGATCCGATACCCGAGGAGAAACTGAGCTAAACAATTCCAGCCCAGGCCGACGGACCGACGCCAACGCAGAACAAAGGCCAAGGGTCGAGCGGGAAAAACCTGTTTACTCGACCGTCATAAAAGAGAGCGAAGCCAGACCCGCACTTAGCCAGGGACCGGTTTACAACAGGGCAATAAAACAAGATAACCCTCGCAGCATGACGTCAGGCCCACCACGTGCAAGCAGGCAGGCAGCGACAAGTCGGCGCCGGACCCCGAACACGTGCACGCAGGCAGGCAGCAACAGGTCGGACCTAACGGGACTCCGCCAACAAAGGGGCCGCATTCCAAGGCTCTGACGTCACGCGCGCCTACGTGACACCGAGCGCGTCGAGGCAGGCCAGCGGCGCGCGCACCACCGCCCCGCGCATGCGCACCAGGACACCCGAGAGCTGAGACGGTCGACGCTTCGCACCCCAAGCAACACTTCTCATCCGCGCTTCAAGCAGACCAGTCAAGTTCTTATAAATCTCTACGAGTTACACAGTTAACTTGCACGTCTAGAACTTAGACTCATTCGCTATAGCTTAAGCGCTCCGTTTAAAACGTAAACTCTTAACATACGCGATTAGAATATTTAAACATTGTACCTTTCTCGAATTTATTGTAACAATATACGAAACACAAAGATTTATTTCATCGAGTTCTCATTTCTTGAACCTAAAACTAGAGTCAGTGATATTCCAAGGTAACTCCCTTTACCCACATTTAACTCTGGTTGTTAGCGGAGACGCTGACTTAATTAAGCTTGAAAAACTAGCTTTTCCAAGTTAATTAATTCCTATACCCCTTTTCTCCATTCGGTAGATGTCAAAGTCGAATAAGCGCCAAAGCCGTAAGAGTAGACATCGCGCAGGCCGTCGACTTCGAGCCAAAAAGCAAGCTGCATTAGCTAGAATCAACCGCATTCGTAATCCATCAGAGATCCTTCCGATCTTTACGCGATCCAGCAGCAACGAAGAATCGGGCACCTTCTCTTCGAGCACCTCCGAGCAACCTAGGGTTGACCAGCCGTTCTCATCTCACGGGGTAGAACGGGAAGTAATTCAGACGATTACACGAGTCAGCGAGGGACTATTATACGAGCAGGTAGACATCAGGAGGAAGCTGTTCCCGGTACCGTGCGTATACGACTGGGTGGAAGAACCGGAAGTCATCGATTTGGATTCCGAGCCAGAAGTCATCTTCCTTGATTAAGGTAAGACGCTCATTACGTTACCCCTTTATTCACACCTTTTGACGAATCTAATCCATAGCGGGGGCCCGGGTCCCTCAAATAAAACAGGGCTCCGTTATTGCAGTGTCGCTCCGCGTACGTCAGCATTAAGAATTGTTTTTTTTTGTTGATTAGTGCGTCTGGGACGTCACAGGAGGCAGTGGGGACTCGTGTTGGGCACGGTCACAGTCGAGCGAAACGCAATGCGCGTCGACCCAGAGTCGATCGGAGGCAGTGGGGACTCGTGTTAGGCACGGTCACAGTTAAGCAGAAGACAATGCGCGTCGTCCCACAGTCGGTCGGTGGCAATGTGAACTTGACACGAGCATCGTCAGAGTAAAGCAGGAGGCGTTGGATGGCCTTCCGCAGTCGATCTGAGGCCGTGGGGACACGTGTTGGGCACGGTCACAGTCGAGCAAAAGGCGATGCGCGTCGTCCCAGAGTCGATCGGAGGCAGTGGGGACCCGGCGCGTGCATCGTTAGGGTGGAGCAGGAGACGCTGGAGGGCGTCACTCAGTCAATCTGAGGCTGTAGGGACACAAGTTAGGCACGGTCACAGTCGAGCGAAACGCAATGCGCGTCGACCCAGAGTCGATCGGAGGCAGTGGGGACTCGTGTTAGGCACGGTCACAGTTGGGCAGAAGACAATGCGCGTCGTCCCACAGTCGGTCGGTGGCAATGTGGACTTGACACGAGCATCGTCAGAGTGGAGCAGGAGGCGTTGGATGGCCTCCCGCAGTCGATCAGAGGCCGTGGGGACACGTGTTGGGCACGGTCACAGTCGAGCAAAAGGCAATGCGCGTCGTCCCAGAGTCGATCAGAGGCAGGAGGGACTCGTGTTAGGCACGGTCACGGTCGAGCAGAAGGCAATGCGCGTCGTCCCACAGTCGATCGGTGGCAATGTGGACTCGACACGAGCATCGTCGGTGTGAAGCGGTGGGCGACGATTGGCGTCCCGCAGGCGATCAGAGGCCGTAGGGACTCGTGATGGGCACGGTCACAGTCAAGCGAAACGCGATGCGCGTCGACCCAGAGTCGATCGGAGGCAGTGGGGACTCGTGTTAGGCACGGTCACAGTTGAGCAGAAGACAATGCGCGTCGTCCCTGAGTCGATCGGTGGCAAGAGGGACTCGTGTTAGGCACGGTCACAGTCGAGCAAAAGGCAATGCGCGTCGTCCCTGAGTCGATCGGTGGCAATGTGGGCTTGACACGAGCATCGTCAGAGTAAAGCAGGAGGCGTTGGATGGCCTTCCGCAGTCGATCAGAGGCCGTGGGGACACGTGTTGGGCACGGTCACAGTCGAGCAAAAGGCAATGCGCGTCGTCCCTGAGTCGATCGGTGGCAATGTGAACTTGACACGAGCATCGTCAGAGTAAAGCAGGAGGCGTTGGATGGCCTTCCGCAGTCGATCAGAGGCCGTGGGGACACGTGTTGGGCACGGTCACAGTCGAGCAAAAGGCGATGCGCGTCGTCCCAGAGTCGATCGGAGGCAGTAGGGACTCGTGTTAGGCACATTCATAGTCGAGCAAAAGGCAATGCGCGTCGTCCCTGAGTCGATCGGTGGCAGAGGGGACCCGACGCGTGCATCGTTAGGGTGGAGCAGGAGACGCTGGAGGGCGACACTCAGTCAATCTGAGGCTGTGGGGACACAAGTGAGGCACGGTCACAGTCGAGCGAAACGCAATGCGCGTCGACCCAGTGTGACGTCCCCGGAAGAACGTCTACCCTATGCATATTTTTCCCTATTATCATACTAAAACTGTTGCTCTCTTACCTCGAGTATACTACTATAGCCTAACACATATTTGGATTATACCTAAACTATAGGAATACATCATACTATACCATAAGCAAAGGGCAAGGCAACATGGCGTACCCGGCAGGAAGCACTAGGCAACAAGCCGTATTCACAGTCGTGCTAAGAGGCCGCCATCTTGACTCGCCCGCTCATCATATACTACACTATTAGAAATACACGCACATCGTGCTATTAAGAATGTATAAATAATAAAGTAAATAAGATATAATAAATAACCGAATACACTTACCCATGAATATAATATGCTTATATTCATGTTACATAAAAGGAGTACACGTCATCGACGCGCAAATGGGAAACCTTATCCCTTCATCCGAAATACGCCTTCAGCAGGCCTACGTGACATTCTGCACGTTCAGCGCTCGACCACGTGCACTTCTTAGAAGTAACCACTTTCACTATAATAAACAAATAACTATAAGCAGAGCGGCCAGCGGGTCTCGAACCACTTAAACAAAGGTTCATAGGCGAACCCAAGCATAAACACCCGCTGAGCGTTCATCGTAATAAAGATAAGATCTTGCTTAGTTAAGATTGCACTAGACTAAACCTTCTTGAAACTCCGATACAATAAACAGACGGAAGCGATAAATCCGTCAAGCACCGAACACTTAAGCAGAAAACATCGACATGGCGATCCGATACCCGAGGAGAAACTGAGCTAAACAATTCCAGCCCAGGCCGACGGACCGACGCCAACGCAGAACAAAGGCCAAGGGTCGAGCGGGAAAAACCTGTTTACTCGACCGTCATAAAAGAGAGCGAAGCCAGACCCGCACTTAGCCAGGGACCGGTTTACAACAGGGCAATAAAACAAGATAACCCTCGCAGCATGACGTCAGGCCCACCACGTGCAAGCAGGCAGGCAGCGACAAGTCGGCGCCGGACCCCGAACACGTGCACGCAGGCAGGCAGCAACAGGTCGGACCTAACGGGACTCCACCAACAAAGGGGCCGCATTCCAAGGCTCTGACGTCACGCGCGCCTACGTGACACCGAGCGCGTCGAGGCAGGCCAGCGGCGCGCGCACCACCGCCCCGCGCATGCGCACCAGGACACCCGAGAGCTGAGACGGTCGACGCTTCGCACCCCAAGCAACACTTCTCATCCGCGCTTCAAGCTGACCAGTCGGGTTCTTGTAAATCTCTACGAGTTACACAGTTAACTTGCACGTTTAGAACTTGTACACATTCGCTAACAGCTTAGCGCTCTGTTTAACGTTAACTCTTAGTATACGCGTCTAATATATCAAATATTGTAACCATTTTCACTTCTCATCCGCGCTTCAAGCTGACCAGTCGGGTTCTTGTAAATCTCTACGAGTTACACAGTTAACTTGCACGTTTAGAACTTGTACACATTCGCTAACAGCTTAGCGCTCTGTTTAACGTTAACTCTTAGTATACGCGTCTAATATATCAAATATTGTAACCATTTTCACTTCTCATCCGCGCTTCAAGCTGACCAGTCGGGTTCTTGTAAATCTCTACGAGTTACACAGTTAACTTGCACGTTTAGAACTTGTACACATTCGCTAACAGCTTAGCGCTCTGTTTAACGTTAACTCTTAGTATACGCGTCTAATATATCAAATATTGTAACCATTTTCACTTCTCATCCGCGCTTCAAGCAGACCAGTCAAGTTCTTATAAATCTCTACGAGTTACACAGTTAACTTGCACGTCTAGAACTTAGACTCATTCGCTATAGCTTAAGCGCTCCGTTTAAAACGTAAACTCTTAACATACGCGATTAGAATATTTAAACATTGTACCTTTCTCGAATTTATTGTAACAATATACGAAACACAAAGATTTATTTCATCGAGTTCTCATTTCTTGAACCTAAAACTAGAGTCAGTGATATTCCAAGGTAACTCCCTTTACCCACATTTAACTCTGGTTGTTAGCGGAGACGCTGACTTAATTAAGCTTGAAAAACTAGCTTTTCCAAGTTAATTAATTCCTATACCCCTTTTCTCCATTCGGTAGATGTCAAAGTCGAATAAGCGCCAAAGCCGTAAGAGTAGACATCGCGCAGGCCGTCGACTTCGAGCCAAAAAGCAAGCTGCATTAGCTAGAATCAACCGCATTCGTAATCCATCAGAGATCCTTCCGATCTTTACGCGATCCAGCAGCAACGAAGAATCGGGCACCTTCTCTTCGAGCACCTCCGAGCAACCTAGGGTTGACCAGCCGTTCTCATCTCACGGGGTAGAACGGGAAGTAATTCAGACGATTACACGAGTCAGCGAGGGACTATTATACGAGCAGGTAGACATCAGGAGGAAGCTGTTCCCGGTACCGTGCGTATACGACTGGGTGGAAGAACCGGAAGTCATCGATTTGGATTCCGAGCCAGAAGTCATCTTCCTTGATTAAGGTAAGACGCTCATTACGTTACCCCTTTATTCACACCTTTTGACGAATCTAATCCATAGCGGGGGCCCGGGTCCCTCAAATAAAACAGGGCTCCGTTATTGCAGTGTCGCTCCGCGTACGTCAGCATTAAGAATTGTTTTTTTTTGTTGATTAGTGCGTCTGGGACGTCACAGGTAATAAAATTTATGGTGGCAGCGGTGGGATTCGTTTAAAATTGATTTTGTAAAAGCCGAATTCAACTAAAAATAATCGGTGCGAGTTATTAAAGACGAGATCCGCGAAAGTAGCAAAGACAGTGAACCGAACTTCGCAACACACGCGTAACGGGAGTAGCAAATAAACTCACCTCAGCCGCAAAGAACGCGATCGGGACGAACGCACAAACTACGGACGGACTTGTGAAATAAAGCTCGACAATAGCAGTAAAAGCGAATCACACGGGGACTCCACACGCTTGAGATTGTTTTCGTCAGTAAAATCCTTTCCTTATTAAAATTACAACTAGATTTTACGCGAGAATATCATGCCGATCGAGACTAGAATGGGTAGCAAGAAAGAAAGCGGTGCATCGGTAGATGATAGCCAACAGCTTAGATATACCGAGACCGATATAGAATTCATAAAACAGGAGGTTACCAATAAAGAAAAGAGGCTCCAGAAGGAGAAACAAGCGTTAGAGGAACGTCAGGCGGAAATCGATAAGAAGTCACAACATCTTAGCGAACAATTTAAGCAGCAAGAAGCTGAATTAGAGAAAAAACAGCGCGCGATTGAATCGAGTAAAGACGCGGGGTTATCCGAAGAAGTTCAAAGGAAACTTGCCAGGCTCGCCGAGCTCGAAGCGAAAGAAATCGCGAACGCGAAGGAACAAACGCAGCGGCATAACCCGTCAGTGGGCCCCGCACAAGACGTACAACAGCCTACCCAGCCAACAGAAAGCGCGGTAGAAGAAAGCAAATATTCTAAAAAACCTGCACAGCTCTCAGCGAGCGTGACAGACGTTAAAATTAGGGACTTTAACGAAGCGCCGGGCCGTTCAAAAATGGATGAACCGCGGTTAGGTCTCGTAGAGGACACACAGCTGTCCGAACTCCTTCGAAAAAAGGCAGAGATAGACCGAGAGGTACAACTTCTCGTAATGCAAAATTCGCGCAGCACAGATAGGGCAGTTACCCACAACATAGAATTAGCCGCAGACGCAATTTTTAGGGAACCAGGTCCAGCGTGCATGCGTAGTAAAGACGAATTGAGGTTAGAAAAGGAAATTCTGCACTTCAAGAAAAAGGCAGAACGGAAAAAGGGTGACTTAAAAAGATCCGTGGCACCCCAAAAACCTAACCCTGTGGACAGTTACCGCCCTGATCCACTTAGCAGAGGAGCAATCAGTAAAAATGCTCCTAACCTAGAAAGCGATCACATCTCAATAAAGTCAGTGGTTTCCGTCCCGACTGACGACGAGGAATTAAATTTAGAAGCCGAAGCGTTAGCTAGAGAAGCGCTAATCAGGCGCATTCAAAGAGAAAATCGCGAGAAACTCAAAATTTTACGCGGAGGAAATGTAGGCCCGGACCTGGGACCTCAAGAGCTGGGGGATCCAGGCGCACCGGAAGAACTGGTCCTCGACAAGGACCTGGAGATGCAATTGCGCGAACAAGAAATTTGGGAACGCGAAATAAACTTACAGGAACAAGAGGTAGCATATCAAGCCGCCTTAGCAGATCCGTATAGGGAGAGAAGGAGGAAGTTAGCCGAGCGCGAGGAACAACTAAAGAAAAGGGAACAAGCCTTGAGAGATAGAATGTCGGGAATTACTCACCCTCAAAGTATTAATACCATACAGGCATTTGCTCCTCCTACTCTGCCCTTGGCGGAGCAATCAATATCGGTCAAGGATGCGTTAGCTGTGGTCCCAAAGTTCGATGGGAAAAACATCACAGTGATGCAGTTTAATCGAGCATGCAAAAGGGCCCTTGAGATGGTAACGCCCAGCTTAGAAGGGTACCTGACGCGTTTAATCAGAAGTAAGCTTGCCGATCGGGCATACGCCGTAATCGAAGACGAGAGCTTTGCTACCCTGCAAGGACTCTTGGACAAATTAACGGAAGTGTTCGCACCAATAAGATCCGCGAATCATTACCGTGGAGAGTTAGGCCAACTATATAAATACGCCGACGAACACGTCTTAGATTATATAGGAAGGACCCGCGATATAAAGACGGGATTAATCGAAGCAGAACGAAGGAAAAACCGCGAACTAACTAAACCAGAAATAATCAGGCTGGACGAGGAAGTCTGCGAGGCGTTCATAGGTGGATTGCCAAGCGACTGCCGGAATGCGGTACTGATTAAAGGCTATTCCAATCTAAAGACAGCTTACGAAAGGGCTATTGACGCCAGTAAAGCACTGGAATTAGATAGAGATAGGGCTAGACACCGCGGCGCGAGCAGAATAGGAAATAACAACGCGGAGTCATGTAAGCATTGTGGCCGTGATAATCATCTAACCGACCAGTGTAGAGCGATCAGGAGACCCGCAGCAAACAGACCCGTAGAGAACCGCGAGTCATGCACGCTGTGCGGTAGGTCAACGCACACCACAGCAAATTGCTACAGAAACAAACCACAGTCGAGTCAGCAATCGACAGGACGTAGCGCGAACGCAGTAGAATGCAGCTATTGTAAGAATATAGGTCACTCCTACAACGAGTGTCGCAAGCGTAGATACCACGAGACAATCAACCGTAATAACTCGGGAAACGGAGCAGGGCCCTCGGGGAACGTAAGCAACCCCCGAGTGACAAGGGCCAATGCTTTGGAGACAGAAGAGGCGGAAACAAGTCCGTCTGCCTCTATCTAAAAGGAAAAATTCCAACGGTAAACTTAAACTCAAGGGACGTAAAAACAGCAGTAAATTTTATGATAGACACGGGAGCGGAGGCCAACATCGTAAAGGCCTCCAACATAAAAGACTTTCGCAGGGTAAACCCTCAGAAGCGTATCACGATAAAATACAAGGAAGGGCGCGCCAATACGAATGCCGACGCCCTTTCCCGAAACCCGGTCGACGATACGGATCCAGCTCCGTTGGATCCCAAACTCGCGACAATACAGACATTAGAATTAGATACGACAGACGAGATCGACACTACAAACGAAGACATTTTCGAGCTGCCCCCAGTCACGACCGAGATGACGGGAGACCTATTTACCGTAGACGAAAATTTCTCGTTGGTGCATTGCGTAGCCGAGGACCTGCATATGGGAGCCGGCATCGCAGTGCAATTCCGGGAGAAATTTGGTAGACTTGACGAACTTAAAAACCAGGACGCCAAGGTAGGTGAAGTGGCTCAGCTTCAGGTGGGAAGGCGATTCGTCTATTATTTAATTACGAAAAAGCGTAGCAATGATAAGCCTACGCTCAAAAATTTAGAAAAAGCCCTGATTCAACTCAGGCGCACGTGTAAAAGAAACGCGGACTATCGTCTCGCGATGCCCAGGATAGGTTGTGGTCTTGACAAACTGTCCTGGAAGACCGTAATAAAATTAATCAACAAGGTGTTCAAGCAACCTTTCAAGATACACATATACGCTTTGCCTCCACCCAACGTTGAAACCACCGAGCCTCCCTCGACAGACAATCGGGAAAGTTCACCGCTAGGACAGTTCGGAAACGAGCCGCCCCAATACCAGAGCACGGGGTTAGACCCCATCACCGAAACAATAGAGCAGGTAAACGAGAGGGATACTAGCAAAATCTCCCTTCCGGAGGCATCGACAAGTTTAGAACGCAGGGACACGGCCCTCGACACGATAGGCCAGGACACCCCTGTAGGAAATCAGGCAAGCGAAACTGATGAAGATTCAGACTCGGGTTCTGAGCACGGTAACGAACACGAGTACATCGATAGCGACGTAAGCGACTCAGACGAAATAATAGAATCAGGCTCTCAACCCTACGAGTTCGCCGCGGACCCTGAATTAAAAATCACTAGAAGTAAAGAAAACCTGTCAATTCATAAAGGGAACGTGGTATGCTTCGTCTCACAGCAGGGTGAAGCGTTAGATCGCGGAGCGCAGGATTTATTCAGCAAACTCAAGTTACCTAAGTTAGAAGATTTAACATTAGGAAGAGCTAGGCTAGTACAAAAGGACAATAGGAACATTATATACTTGCCAATCAAGGAATCGGCAAAAAGGCACTTAGACAGGGAAATATTCAAGGAAGCCCTGGCATCTCTGTTAGATGTGATCATGGAAGTAGAATTAACAGAAATAGCACTAGCTAGGACAGCATTCCTAGATAATATCTCGTGGAAGGAAATTTTAAATAGGGTAAAAATCACACTCAGCGATTGTCCTTGCACGCTGACCATTTATGAAGATATAATCCAAACTCCGGCGGAGGAGCTTAGAGCCGGAATTATTCAAGAAAATCATGAATCTGCGCTAGGAGGTCACAAGGGTGTGACCAAAACTTACCGTAGAATCAGACAGAAATATGCTTGGCCCAACATGAAACGCCAGGTACAAGATTATATAGGCAGGTGTTGGCAGTGCGCCACTAGAAAGCTCACGCGAATAAAGCATAAGCAACCAATGGTAATAACAGACACTCCCGACGCTGCCTTTGAAAAAATCTCAATGGACATTGTGGGCCCTCTGCCCATTACAAAACGGGGAAATGGTCATATATTAACTATCCAAGACCTCCTCACTAAGTACTCCCTAGCGATCCCTTTGAAAGAAACTGACTCGGTGGCAATCGCTGACGGCCTGGTAAAGAACTTCATTTGTATTTACGGCGCACCCCGTCATATCCTCACGGATCAGGGCGCCAATTTAACTAGTTCACTGATGAAGGCAATCACGAAGCGGTTTAGAATAGTGCAAAACAGGACCACGGCCTTCCACCCGCAGTCAAATGGATCAATCGAAAGGTCACACCACGTCCTCATCGAATATCTAAAACAGTTCGTTACAGATAAGAACGATTGGGACGAGTGGCTGGAGTTAGCAATGTTTTCATACAATACCAGTATCCACGAAAGCACTAGGTTTTCGCCTTACGAACTAGTATTCGGCCGAGAGGCAAGAGTGCCCTCGAGCTACGCAGCGATAGAGGCTGTGACAGACAGGACGTACGAAGGTTACCTGTTAGACTTGTGTAAAAATCTCCATGAAATACAAACTCTCGCGGCTGAGAATCTAACTCAAGCGAAGCACAAGTATAAATATTATTATGATAATAAAATCAAGTTATTACAATTAAAACCAGGAGATCTAGTGTTCCTCTTAAAGGAGCCTAGAAAGAACAAATTCGCTGACCATTATACTGGTCCGCACGAAGTGATAGAAATCCTTCCCAACAATAATGTAAAAATTCTTGTTGATAATAGAACTAGGGTGGTCCATCTAGATAAACTCAAAAAGGCAAAGGCCTAATCACACCTACTTTTATTATTCTGTCCACAGGAATCAATAGTACCTAAAAACACAATAGTATAATGAAGCTCCCAGCTAATGAGGAAGACGATCACCTAGAAGTAATAATCATAGAAAGACCACAAACACGACCATACCCGGTCACAAATATTAAGATCGCAATGTACAAAGTTACTATAACTCTATATTTCAAAGCCAATGAGGCCTTCAAAGCACTACTTAGGGAGATGATTAAAATAACAGATTTGGGTGAAGGCGACTACCGAACGTATTATAAAAGGATTCGAAGCCAAAGAGGCATAGTAGACCAGGTATTAGATGTGTTTTTCGACCGCCCGGACGAAACACACATATCAGTTCTATTTCACCCAGATCTAAATGAAGCTTATACGTATGTAGGTAAAGGCATGGACGGCGAAGTGTCCAAGTACACCGTCTCAGGCCCAATTGTCAACTATGTAGGCAGTCAGATGTTTAAAGACGCCATCTAATATTATACATCAGTAAACTTAAGGGTAGATGTCAGAATCTATAGGTGTTACAACATACGTTACAGGGACAATGCAAACCCCAGCCATGAGGTCCGTCCTCATACTCCTCACGGCCATTTATTGGTTGAAGGAGGCCCATGCATTAATCGGGTACGACTGTGGCGGAGCTGCCCTAAACGTTACCACAATAAACCTACTAGACATCGACCAATGCGACTTGGAACATGACAAGACGCAGAACGAACGAACATACATACAGCTGCTCCAACTCACGGAATATAAACAGGCGCAGGTCTTACAGTGCAAGGTGGAAATCGACAGAACAGTTTACCGATGCGGACAATTTTCACATAATTCAGTGACCGACGGAGGAAGAAAGGCTTACCTTCCCAGAATCTCACGGGAAGCATGTGAGACCCTACATCGCACAGGTACGCTAACCCTCGGGTCACAGACGCATCTAGTTGAGATCCCAACAAATGTAACGACGCTACGCGACGCCACCTTGGCCGGCAGCCTTACCTCTGACGGAACCTGCCAAGGACAGTACTACAATGACGGTTATGGACAGTGGGAAAGTGCTGTCGTTCAAGCGGTTATCAAGATTTCGGTTTACTCGTACACAGCGAATGTCAAGATCTCCAACAACCAGATTCTACTGAAGAGTGGAACAACCTGCCCTTTTGGAGACGGGCAGTGCATCGACGATGAGGGTGGCCATACCTACTGGACAACAACGCCCCTCGACGAGTGTAAATTTGACAAGTACGACGTACTTTACACGGGATACGCAGACCGAACGAACGCGACGGACTCTCCAACTGTTTACTCACTACAGACGGGTGATACTACTTTTGCGCTGATGGAAAGGTCCAGAGCCACCATTTGCGGCTACAAAATCATTAACACAGAGCACCCCCGTCTATTCATCTTTGAGACCAATCCGACGGAAGTTTTCAAACAACGATCAAGATTGGCAGTATCAAACATCGACATCTTTTCATACATCAATTCAAAATTCATTTATGTAGAAAAACACATCAGGACGCAGACCACCAACCTATACAGGGACGTGATCGAACAGAAATGTAAATTAGAGCAGCAGGTGCTGAAAAACGCATTGAACCTCGCTGAGTTATCACCAGACAGTTTTGCCTTTAACCTTATGAAGGGCCCCGGCTATTTCGCAACAATAGCCGGTGAAGTAATATATATTATGAAATGCATCCCAGTAGAAGTGGAATTCCGCAAGACGGCTGAATGTTACAATGATCTTCCTGTGAATCACCAGAATGTGAGCATGTTCCTGCGACCCAAGTCGAGGATTCTCGTAAGGACCGGAACCAGGAGGAGCTGCAACGAGGTTGTACCACCGATGTTTAAGGTAGAAGAGACGTGGTACAAGTTCACGCCAAGGGCATCCGAGGCCAAGGTACCACAGAAACTTAAACCCTTGACAAACATGAATTGGAAATATAGTAACCCTGGACCCCTGGGATCAAGCGGAATTTACACTGAGGAGGAATTGCAAGAATTACGAGAACACATCATGTTTCCGGCAGAGAAACCCGCACTACTCGATACCATATCCAGAGGCGCCCGAGGCGAGACCATCGGAACAGGAACAATCAATATGTACAACCTGTTGGACGAAAAGACTCTAACACGGATAGCGGAATCAACGGCAAAAAGACTATTTACTGGATTCACCACCTTCGGGAGTGTTGTCGGAGGAATATGGGGGATCTGGGCCGTATGGGCACTGCTGAAATTCTTAATCGACACATGCATACACGGTTATACGCTCCACACAGCATATGGATGCAGTTACCACCTAGTAGCCTCACTGTGGGACTCAGTGACGCATCTACTAATGCACTTACGAGGACAAAAGACCGATCAACCAATGACGACTGACGCCCAGGAGCAGACGGAACCACTGAATAAAATAATTTACCACGTTCCGTCACAGTCAATCCACTTTCCAGAAAATCTGGACCTAAATTCTGACATAGAGTTAAAGAAGCTCGAGGAAAGAGCACAACAGAGAGCAAAAGATCTTAACTTGGTCTAATAACGCCGCTAAGATCTTTTACGGAAATAAAAACTTATTTCCTTCGAATAAGGAGGGGGGTGTGACGTCCCCGGAAGAACGTCTACCCTATGCATATTTTTCCCTATTATCATACTAAAACTGTTGCTCTCTTACCTCGAGTATACTACTATAGCCTAACACATATTTGGATTATACCTAAACTATAGGAATACATCATACTATACCATAAGCAAAGGGCAAGGCAACATGGCGTACCCGGCAGGAAGCACTAGGCAACAAGCCGTATTCACAGTCGTGCTAAGAGGCCGCCATCTTGACTCGCCCGCTCATCATATACTACACTATTAGAAATACACGCACATCGTGCTATTAAGAATGTATAAATAATAAAGTAAATAAGATATAATAAATAACCGAATACACTTACCCATGAATATAATATGCTTATATTCATGTTACATAAAAGGAGTACACGTCATCGACGCGCAAATGGGAAACCTTATCCCTTCATCCGAAATACGCCTTCAGCAGGCCTACGTGACATTCTGCACGTTCAGCGCTCGACCACGTGCACTTCTTAGAAGTAACCACTTTCACTATAATAAACAAATAACTATAAGCAGAGCGGCCAGCGGGTCTCGAACCACTTAAACAAAGGTTCATAGGCGAACCCAAGCATAAACACCCGCTGAGCGTTCATCGTAATAAAGATAAGATCTTGCTTAGTTAAGATTGCACTAGACTAAACCTTCTTGAAACTCCGATACAATAAACAGACGGAAGCGATAAATCCGTCAAGCACCGAACACTTAAGCAGAAAACATCGACATGGCGATCCGATACCCGAGGAGAAACTGAGCTAAACAATTCCAGCCCAGGCCGACGGACCGACGCCAACGCAGAACAAAGGCCAAGGGTCGAGCGGGAAAAACCTGTTTACTCGACCGTCATAAAAGAGAGCGAAGCCAGACCCGCACTTAGCCAGGGACCGGTTTACAACAGGGCAATAAAACAAGATAACCCTCGCAGCATGACGTCAGGCCCACCACGTGCAAGCAGGCAGGCAGCGACAAGTCGGCGCCGGACCCCGAACACGTGCACGCAGGCAGGCAGCAACAGGTCGGACCTAACGGGACTCCGCCAACAAAGGGGCCGCATTCCAAGGCTCTGACGTCACGCGCGCCTACGTGACACCGAGCGCGTCGAGGCAGGCCAGCGGCGCGCGCACCACCGCCCCGCGCATGCGCACCAGGACACCCGAGAGCTGAGACGGTCGACGCTTCGCACCCCAAGCAACACTTCTCATCCGCGCTTCAAGCTGACCAGTCGGGTTCTTGTAAATCTCTACGAGTTACACAGTTAACTTGCACGTTTAGAACTTGTACACATTCGCTAACAGCTTAGCGCTCTGTTTAACGTTAACTCTTAGTATACGCGTCTAATATATCAAATATTGTAACCATTTTCACTTCTCATCCGCGCTTCAAGCTGACCAGTCGGGTTCTTGTAAATCTCTACGAGTTACACAGTTAACTTGCACGTTTAGAACTTGTACACATTCGCTAACAGCTTAGCGCTCTGTTTAACGTTAACTCTTAGTATACGCGTCTAATATATCAAATATTGTAACCATTTTCACTTCTCATCCGCGCTTCAAGCTGACCAGTCGGGTTCTTGTAAATCTCTACGAGTTACACAGTTAACTTGCACGTTTAGAACTTGTACACATTCGCTAACAGCTTAGCGCTCTGTTTAACGTTAACTCTTAGTATACGCGTCTAATATATCAAATATTGTAACCATTTTCACTTCTCATCCGCGCTTCAAGCAGACCAGTCAAGTTCTTATAAATCTCTACGAGTTACACAGTTAACTTGCACGTCTAGAACTTAGACTCATTCGCTATAGCTTAAGCGCTCCGTTTAAAACGTAAACTCTTAACATACGCGATTAGAATATTTAAACATTGTACCTTTCTCGAATTTATTGTAACAATATACGAAACACAAAGATTTATTTCATCGAGTTCTCATTTCTTGAACCTAAAACTAGAGTCAGTGATATTCCAAGGTAACTCCCTTTACCCACATTTAACTCTGGTTGTTAGCGGAGACGCTGACTTAATTAAGCTTGAAAAACTAGCTTTTCCAAGTTAATTAATTCCTATACCCCTTTTCTCCATTCGGTAGATGTCAAAGTCGAATAAGCGCCAAAGCCGTAAGAGTAGACATCGCGCAGGCCGTCGACTTCGAGCCAAAAAGCAAGCTGCATTAGCTAGAATCAACCGCATTCGTAATCCATCAGAGATCCTTCCGATCTTTACGCGATCCAGCAGCAACGAAGAATCGGGCACCTTCTCTTCGAGCACCTCCGAGCAACCTAGGGTTGACCAGCCGTTCTCATCTCACGGGGTAGAACGGGAAGTAATTCAGACGATTACACGAGTCAGCGAGGGACTATTATACGAGCAGGTAGACATCAGGAGGAAGCTGTTCCCGGTACCGTGCGTATACGACTGGGTGGAAGAACCGGAAGTCATCGATTTGGATTCCGAGCCAGAAGTCATCTTCCTTGATTAAGGTAAGACGCTCATTACGTTACCCCTTTATTCACACCTTTTGACGAATCTAATCCATAGCGGGGGCCCGGGTCCCTCAAATAAAACAGGGCTCCGTTATTGCAGTGTCGCTCCGCGTACGTCAGCATTAAGAATTGTTTTTTTTTGTTGATTAGTGCGTCTGGGACGTCACACCAGAGTCGATCGGAGGCAGTGGGGACTCGTGTTAGGCACGGTCACAGTTGAGCAGAAGACAATGCGCGTCGTCCCACAGTCGGTCGGTGGCAATGTGGACTTGACACGAGCATCGTCAGAGTGGAGCAGGAGGCGTTGGATGGCCTCCCGCAGTCGATCAGAGGCCGTGGGGACACGTGTTGGGCACGGTCACAGTCGAGCAAAAGGCAATGCGCGTCGTCCCAGAGTCGATCAGAGGCAGGAGGGACTCGTGTTAGGCACGGTCACGGTCGAGCAGAAGGCAATGCGCGTCGTCCCACAGTCGATCGGTGGCAATGTGGACTCGACACGAGCATCGTCGGTGTGAAGCGGTGGGCGACGATTGGCGTCCCGCAGGCGATCAGAGGCCGTAGGGACTCGTGATGGGCACGGTCACAGTCGGGCGAAAGGCAATGCGCGTCGTCCCAGAGTCGATCAGAGGCAAGAGGGACTCGTGTTAGGCACGGTCACAGTCGAGCAAAAGGCAATGCGCGTCGTCCCTGAGTCGATCGGTGGCAATGTGGACTTGACACGAGCATCGTCTGAGTAAAGCAGGAGGCGTTGGAGGGCGTCCCGCAGTCGATCTGAGGCCGTGGTGACAAGAGTTAGGCACGGTCACAGTCGAGCAAAAGGCGATGCGCGTCGTCCCTGAGTCGATCGGCGGGAGTGGGGACTCGACACGAGCATCGTCGGTGTGAAGCGGGGTGCGACGGTTGGCGTCCCACAGTCGACCAGAGGCCGTGGTGACACGAGTTAGGCACGGTCACAGTCGAGCAGAAGGCAATGCGCGTCGTCCCAGAGTCGATCAGAGGCAGTGGGGACTCGTGTTGGGCACGGTCACAGTCGAGCAGAAGGCAATGCGCGTCGTCCCAGAGTCGATCGGAGGCAGTAGAGACTCGTGTTAGGCACGGTCACAGTCGAGCAAAAGGCAATGCGCGTCGTCCCTGAGTCGATAGGCGGCAGCGGGGACTCGACACGAGCATCGTCGGAGTGAAGCGGTGGGCGACGATTGGCGTCCCACAGTCGACCAGAGGCCGTGGCGACACGTGTTAGGCACGGTCACAGTCGACCAAAAAGCAATGCGCGTCGTCCCAGGGTCGATCCACGGCAGTGTTGACTTGACCCGAGCATCTTCAAAGGGAGCAGGAGGCGTTGTAGGGTGACCCGCAGTCGATCTGAGGCCGTGAGGACACGTGTTAGGCACGGTCATAGTCGAGCAAAAGGCAATGCGCGTCGTCCCTGAGTCGATCGGTGGCAGTGGGGACCCGACGCGTGCATCGTTAGGGTGAAGCAGGAGACGCTGGAGGGCGTCACTCAGTCAATCTGAGGCTGTGGGGACACGAGTTAGGCACGGTCACGGTCGAGTAAGAGGCAATGCGCGTCTTTCCAGCGTCGATTCACGGCAGTATTGACTTGACACGAGCATCGTTAGAGGGAGCAGGAGGCGTTGGAGGGCGTCCCGCAGTCGATCTGAGGCCGTGGTGACAAGAGTTAGGCACGGTCAGAGTCGAGCAGAAGGCAATGCGCGTCGTCCCAGAGTCGATCGGAGGCAGCGGGGACTCGTGTTAGGCACGGTCACAGTCGAGCAGAAGGAAATGCGCGTCATCCCTGAGTCGATCGGTGGCAATGTGGACTTGACACGAGCATCGTCTGAGTGGAGCAGGAGGCGTTGGATGGCCTCCCGCAGTCGATCAGAGGCCGTGGGCACACGTGTTAGGCACGGTCACAGTCGACCAAAAGGCAATGCGCGTCGTCCCATAGTCGATCAGAGGCAGGAGGGACTCGTGTTTCGCACGGTCACAGTCGAGCAGAAGGCAATGCGCGTCGTCCCACAGTCGATCGGTGGCGATGTGGACTCGACACGAGCATCGTCGGAGTGAAGCGGTGGGCGACGATTGGCGTCCCACAGTCGACCAGAGGCCGTGGTGACACGAGTTAGGCACGGTCACAGTCGAGCAGAAGGCAATGCGCGTCGTCCCAGGGTCGATCCACGGCGGTGTTGACTTGACCCGAGCATCTTCAAAGGGAGCAGGAGGCGTTGTAGGGTGTCCCGCAGTCGATCTGAGGCCGTGAGGACACGTGTTAGGCACGGTCATAGTCAATCAAAAGGCAATGCGCGTCGTCCCTGAGTCGATCGGTGGCAGTGGGGACCCGTCGCGTGCATCGTTAGGGTGGAGCAGGAGACGCTGGAGGGCGTCACTCAGTCAATCTGAGGCCGTGGGGACACGAGTTAGGCACGGTCACGGTCGAGTAAGAGGCAATGCGCGTCTATCCAGCGTCGATTCACGGCAGTATTGACTTGACTCGAGCATCGTTAGAGAGTGCAGGAGGCGTTGGAGGGCGTCCCGCAGTCGATCTGAGGCCGTGGTGACAAGAGTTAGGCACGGTCATAGTCGAGCAGAAGGCAATGCGCGTCGTCCCAGAGTCGATCGGAGCCAGCGGGGACTCGTGTTAGGCACGGTCACAGTCGAGCATAAGGAAATGCGCGTCATCCCTGAGTCGATCGGTGGCAATGTGGACTTGACACGAGCATCGTCTGAGTGGAGCAGGAGGCGTTGGATGACCTCCCGCAGTCGATCAGAGGCCGTGGGCACACGTGTTAGGCACGGTCACAGTCGACCAAACGGCAATGCGCGTGGTCCCAGGGTCGATCCACGGCAGTGTTGACTTGACCCGAGCATCTTCAAAGGGAGCAGGAGGCGTTGTAGGGTGTCCCGCAGTCAATCTGAGGCCGTGAGGACACGTGTTAGGCACGGTCATAGTAGAGCAAAAGGCAATGCGCGTCGTCCCTGAGTCGATCGGTGGCAGTGGGGACCCGACGCGTGCATCGTTAGGGTGGAGCAGGAGACGCTGGAGGGTGTCACTCAGTCAATCTGAGGCCGTGGGGACACGTGTTGGGCACGGTCACAGTCGAGCAAAAGGCAATGCGGGTCGTCCCTGAGTCGATCGGCGGCAGCGGGGACTCGACACGAGCATCGTCGGAGTGAAGCGGGGTGCGACGGTTGGCGTCCCACAGTGTGACGTCCCCGGAAGAACGTCTACCCTATACATATTTTTCCTATTATCATACTAAAACTGTTGCTCTCTTACCTCGAGTATACTACTATAGCATAACACATATTTGGATTATACCTAAACTATAGGAATACATCATACTATACCATAAGCAAAGGGCAAGGCAACATGGCGTACCCGGCAGGAAGCACTAGGCAACAAGCCGTATTCACAGTCGTGCTAAGAGGCCGCCATCTTGACTCGCCCGCTCATCATATACTACACTATTAGAAATACACGCACATCGTGCTATTAAGAATGTATAAATAATAAGGTAAATAAGATATAATAAATAACCGAATACACTTACCCATGAATATAATATGCTTATATTCATGTTATATAAGAGGAGTACACGTCATCGACGCGCAAAAGGGAAACTTCATCCCTTCATCCGAAATACGCCTCCAGTAGGCCTACGTGACATTTCGCACGTTCAGCGCTCGACCACGTGCACTTCTTAGAAGCAACTACTTTCACTATAATAAACAAATAGCTATAAGCAGAGCGGCCAGCGGGTCTCGAATCACTTAAACAAAGGTTCAAAAGGCGAACCCAAGCATAAACACCCGCTGAGCGTTCATCGTAATAAAGATAAGATCTTGCTTAGTTAAGATTGCACTAGACCAAACCTTCTTGAAACTCCGATACAATAAACAGACGGAAGCGATAAATCCGTCAAGCACCGAACACTTAGGCAGAAAACATCGACATGGCGATCCGATACCCGAGGAGAAACTGAGCTAAACAATTCCAGCCCAGGCCGACGGACCGACGCCAACGCAGAACAAAGGCCAAGGGTCGAGCGGGAAAAACCTGTTTACTCGACCGTCATAAAAGAGAGCGAAGCCAGACCCGCACTTAGCCAGGGACCGGTTTACAACAGGGCCATAAAACAAGATAACCCTCGCAGCATGACGTCAGGCCCACCACGTGCAAGCAGGCAGGCAGCGACAAGTCGGCGCCGGACCCCGAACACGTGCACGCAGGCAGGCAGCAACAGGTCGGACCTAACGGGACTCCGCCAACAAAGGGCCGCATTCCAAGGCTCTGACGTCACGCGCGCCTACGTGACACCGAGCGCGTCGAGGCAGGCCAGCGGCGCGCGCACCACCGCCCCGCGCATGCGCACCAGGACACCCGAGAGCTGAGACGGTCGACGCTTCGCACCCCAAGTTTCACTTCTCATCCGCGCTTCAAGCTGACCAGTCGGGTTCTTGTAAATCTCTACGAGTTACACAGTTAACTTGCACGTTTAGAACTTGTACACATTCGCTAACAGCTTAGCGCTCTGTTTAACGTTAACTCTTAGTATACGCGTCTAATATATCAAATATTGTAACCATTTTCACTTCTCATCCGCGCTTCAAGCAGACCAGTCAAGTTCTTATAAATCTCTACGAGTTACACAGTTAGCTTGCACGTCTAGAACTTAGACTCATTCGCTATAGCTTAAGCGCTCCGTTTAAAACGTAAACTCTTAACATACGCGATTAGAATATTTAAACATTGTACCTTTCTCGAATTTATTGTAACAATATACGAAACACAAAGATTTATTTCATCGAGTTCTCATTTCTTGAACCTAAAACTAGAGTCAGTGATATTCCAAGGTAACTCCCTTTACCCACATTTAACTCTGGTTGTTAGCGGAGACGCTGACTTAATTAAGCTTGAAAAACTAGCTTTTCCAAGTTAATTAATTCCTATACCCCTTTTCTCCATTCGGTAGATGTCAAAGTCGAATAAGCGCCAAAGCCGTAAGAGTAGACATCGCGCAGGCCGTCGACTTCGAGCCAAAAAGCAGGCTGCATTAGCTAGAATCAACCGCATTCGTAATCCATCAGAGATCCTTCCGATCTTTACGCGATCCAGCAGCAACGAAGAATCGGGCACCTTCTCTTCGAGCACCTCCGAGCAACCTAGGGTTGACCAGCCGTTCTCATCTCACGGGGTAGAACGGGAAGTAATTCAGACGATTACACGAGTCAGCGAGGGACTATTATACGAGCAGGTAGACATCAGGAGGAAGCTGTTCCCGGTACCGTGCGTATACGACTGGGTGGAAGAACCGGAAGTCATCGATTTGGATTCCGAGCCAGAAGTCATCTTCCTTGATTAAGGTAAGACGCTCATTACGTTACCCCTTTATTCACACCTTTTGACGAATCTAATCCATAGCGGGGGCCCGGGTCCCTCAAATAAAACAGGGCTCCGTTATTGCAGTGTCGCTCCGCGTACGTCAGCATTAAGAATTGTTTTTTTTGTTGATTAGTGCGTCTGGGACGTCACAGGTAATAAAATTTATGGTGGCAGCGGTGGGATTCGTTTAAAATTGATTTTGTAAAAGCCGAATTCAACTAAAAATAATCGGTGCGAGTTATTAAAGACGAGATCCGCGAAAGTAGCAAAGACAGTGAACCGAACTTCGCAACACACGCGTAACGGGAGTAGCAAATAAACTCACCTCAGCCGCAAAGAACGCGATCGGGACGAACGCACAAACTACGGACGGAATCGTGAAATAACGCTCGACAATAGCAATAAAAGCGAATCACACGGGGACTCCACACGCTTGAGACTTATTTTCGTCAGTAAAATCCTTTCCTTATTAAAATTACAACTAGATTTTACGCGAGAATATCATGCCGATCGAGACTAGAATGGGTAGCAAGAAAGAAAGCGGTGCATCGGTAGATGATAGCCAACAGCTTAGATATACCGAGACCGATATAGAATTCATAAAACAGGAGGTTACCAATAAAGAAAAGAGGCTCCAGAAGGAGAAACAAGCGTTAGAGGAACGTCAGGCGGAAATCGATAAGAAGTCACAACATCTTAGCGAACAATTTAAGCAGCAAGAAGCTGAATTAGAGAAAAAACAGCGCGCGATTGAATCGAGTAAAGACGCGGGGTTATCCGAAGAAGTTCAAAGGAAACTTGCCAGGCTCGCCGAGCTCGAAGCGAAAGAAATCGCGAACGCGAAGGAACAAACGCAGCGGCATAACCCGTCAGTGGGCCCCGCACAAGACGTACAACAGCCTACCCAGCCAACAGAAAGCGCGGTAGAAGAAAGCAAATATTCTAAAAAACCTGCACAGCTCTCAGCGAGCGTGACAGACGTTAAAATTAGGGACTTTAACGAAGCGCCGGGCCGTTCAAAAATGGATGAACCGCGGTTAGGTCTCGTAGAGGACACACAGCTGTCCGAACTCCTTCGAAAAAAGGCAGAGATAGACCGAGAGGTACAACTTCTCGTAATGCAAAATTCGCGCAGCACAGATAGGGCAGTTACCCACAACATAGAATTAGCCGCAGACGCAATTTTTAGGGAACCAGGTCCAGCGTGCATGCGTAGTAAAGACGAATTGAGGTTAGAAAAGGAAATTCTGC
The DNA here is from genome assembly GCF_021901495.1 of Neodiprion virginianus. Taxonomy (NCBI): domain Eukaryota; kingdom Metazoa; phylum Arthropoda; class Insecta; order Hymenoptera; family Diprionidae; genus Neodiprion; species Neodiprion virginianus. The sequence goes on along the minus strand of NC_060883.1, from coordinate 10,273,523 downwards.
ACTTCAAGAAAAAGGCAGAACGGAAAAAGGGTGACTTAAAAAGATCCGTGGCACCCCAAAAACCTAACCCTGTGGACAGTTACCGCCCTGATCCACTTAGCAGAGGAGCAATCAGTAAAAATGCTCCTAACCTAGAAAGCGATCACATCTCAATAAAGTCAGTGGTTTCCGTCCCGACTGACGACGAGGAATTAAACTTAGAAGCCGAAGCGTTAGCTAGAGAAGCGCTAATCAGGCGCATTCAAAGAGAAAATCGCGAGAAACTCAAAATTTTACGCGGAGGAAATGTAGGCCCGGACCTGGGACCTCAAGAGCTGGGGGATCCAGGCGCACCGGAAGAACTGGTCCTCGACAAGGACCTGGAGATGCAATTGCGCGAACAAGAAATTTGGGAACGCGAAATAAACTTACAGGAACAAGAGGTAGCATATCAAGCCGCGTTAGCAGATCCGTATAGGGAGAGAAGGAGGAAGTTAGCCGAGCGCGAGGAACAACTAAAAAAAAGGGAACAAGCCTTGAGAGATAGAATGTCGGGAATTACTCACCCTCAAAGTATTAATACCATACAGGCATTTGCTCCTCCTACTCTGCCCTTGGCGGAGCAATCAATATCGGTCAAGGATGCGTTAGCTGTGGTCCCAAAGTTCGATGGGAAAAACATCACAGTGATGCAGTTTAATCGAGCATGCAAAAGGGCCCTTGAGATGGTAACGCCCAGCTTAGAAGGGTACCTGACGCGTTTAATCAGAAGTAAGCTTGCCGATCGGGCATACGCCGTAATCGAAGACGAGAGCTTTGCTACCCTGCAAGGACTCTTGGACAAATTAACGGAAGTGTTCGCACCAATAAGATCCGCGAATCATTACCGTGGAGAGTTAGGCCAACTATATAAATACGCCGACGAACACGTCTTAGATTATATAGGAAGGACCCGCGATATAAAGACGGGATTAATCGAAGCAGAACGAAGGAAAAACCGCGAACTAACTAAACCAGAAATAATCAGGCTGGACGAGGAAGTCTGCGAGGCGTTCATAGGTGGATTGCCAAGCGACTGCCGGAATGCGGTACTGATTAAAGGCTATTCCAATCTAAAGACAGCTTACGAAAGGGCTATTGACGCCAGTAAAGCACTGGAATTAGATAGAGATAGGGCTAGACACCGCGGCGCGAGCAGAATAGAAAATAACAACGCGGAGTCATGTAAGCATTGTGGCCGTGATAATCATCTAACCGACCAGTGTAGAGCGATCAGGAGACCCGCAGCAAACAGACCCGTAGAGAACCGCGAGTCATGCACGCTGTGCGGTAGATCAACGCACACCACAGCAAATTGCTACAGAAACAAACCACAGTCGAGTCAGCAATCGACAGGACGTAGCGCGAACGCAGTAGAATGCAGCTATTGTAAGAATATAGGTCACTCCTACAACGAGTGTCGCAAGCGTAGATACCACGAGACAATCAACCGTAATAACTCGGGAAACGGAGCAGGGCCCTCGGGGAACGTAAGCAACCCCCGAGTGACAAGGGCCAATGCTTTGGAGACAGAAGAGGCGGCAACAAGTCCGTCTGCCTCTATCTAAAAGGAAAAATTCCAACGGTAAACTTAAACTCAAGGGACGTAAAAACAGCAGTAAATTTTATGATAGACACGGGAGCGGAGGCCAACATCGTGAAGGCCTCCAACATAAAAGACTTTCGCAGGGTAAACCCTCAGAAGCGTATCACGATAAAATACAAGGAAGGGCGCGCCAATACGAATGCCGACGCCCTTTCCCGAAACCCGGTCGACGATACGGATCCAGCTCCGTTGGATCCCGAACTCGCGACAATACAGACATTAGAATTAGATACGACAGACGAAATCGACACTACGAACGAAGACATTTTCGAGCTGCCCCCAGTCACGACCGAGATGACGGGAGACCTATTTACCGTAGACGAAAATTTCTCGTTGGTGCATTGCGTAGCCGAGGACCTGCATATGGGAGCCGGCATCGCAGTGCAATTCCGGGAGAAATTTGGTAGACTTGACGAACTTAAAAACCAGGACGCCAAGGTAGGTGAAGTGGCTCAGCTTCAGGTGGGAAGGCGATTCGTCTATTATTTAATTACGAAAAAGCGTAGCAATGATAAGCCTACGCTCAAAAATTTAGAAAAAGCCCTGATTCAACTCAGGCGCACGTGTAAAAGAAACGCGGACTATCGTCTCGCGATGCCCAGGATAGGTTGTGGTCTTGACAAACTGTCCTGGAAGACCGTAATAAAATTAATCAACAAGGTGTTCAAGCAACCTTTCAAGATACACATATACGCTTTGCCTCCACCCAACGTTGAAACCACCGAGCCTCCCTCGACAGACAATCGGGACAGTTCACCCTTAGGACAGTTCGGAAACGAACCGCCCCAATACCAGAGCACAGGGTTAGACCCCATCACCGAAACATTAGAGCAGGTAAACGAGAGGGATACCAGCAAAATCTCCCTTCCGGAGGCATCGACGAGTTTGGAACGCAGGGACAAAGCCCTTGACACAATAGGCCAGGACACCCCTGTAGGAAATCAGGCAAGCGAAACTGATGAAGATTCAGACTCGGGCTCTGAGCACGGTAACGAACACGAATACATCAACAGCGACTTAAGCGACTCTGACGAAATAATAGAACCAAGCTCACAGCCCTACGAGCTCGCCGCGGACCCTGAATTAAAGATCACTAGGAGTAAAGAGAATCTGTCAATTCATAAGGGGAACGTGGTATGTTTCGTCTCACAACAGGGTGAACCGTTAGATCGCGGAGCGCAGGAATTATTCAGCAAACTCAAGTTACCTAAGTTAGAAGATTTAACATTAGGAAGAGCTAGGCTAGTACAAAAGGACAATAGGAACATGATATATTTGCCAATTAAGGAATCAGCAAAGAGGCAATTAGACAGGGAAATATTCAAGGAAGCCCTGGCATCTTTGTTAGATGTAATCATGGAAGTAGAATTAACAGAGATAGCACTAGCTAGAACAGCATTCCTAGATAATATCTCGTGGAAAGAAATTTTAAATAGGGTGAAAATCACACTCAGCGATTGCCCTTGTACGTTAACCATCTACGAAGATATAATCCAAACTCCGGCGGAGGAGCTTAGAGCCGGAATCATTCAGGAAAACCATGAATCTGCGATAGGGGGTCACAAGGGTGTCACTAAAACTTATCGTAGAATCAGACAAAATTACGCGTGGCCAAACATGAAACGCCAGGTGCAAGACTATATAGGCAGGTGTTGGCAGTGTGCCACGAGGAAGCTCACGCGAATAAAGCATAAGCAACCGATGGTAATCACAGATACTCCTGACGCCGCCTTCGAAAAAATCTCTATGGACATCGTGGGCCCTCTGCCCATGACAAAACGAGGAAACGGATACATATTGACTATCCAAGATCTCCTCACTAAATACTCTTTAGCGATCCCTTTGAAAGAAACTGACTCGGTGGCAATCGCTGACGGCCTGGTAAAGAATTTCATTTGCATTTACGGCGCACCTCGTCATATCCTCACGGATCAGGGCGCCAATCTAACTAGCTCATTAATGAAAGCAATCACCAAACGATTCAGAATAACACAAAACAGGACCACGGCTTTCCACCCGCAGTCAAATGGGTCGATCGAAAGGTCACATCACGTCCTCGTCGAATATCTGAAACAGTTCGTCACAGATAAGAACGATTGGGACGAGTGGCTGGAGTTAGCGATGTTTTCATACAATACTAGTATCCACGAAAGCACTAGGTTTTCGCCTTATGAACTAGTATTCGGCCGAGAGGCAAGAGTGCCCTCGAGCTACGCAGCGATAGAGGCTGTGACAGACAGGACGTACGAAGGTTACCTGTTAGACTTGTGTAAAAATCTCCATGAAATACAAACTCTCGCGGCTGAGAATCTAACTCAAGCGAAGCACAAGTATAAATATTATTATGATAATAAAATCAAATTATTACAATTAAAACCAGGAGATCTAGTGTTCCTCTTAAAGGAGCCTAGAAAGAACAAATTCGCTGACCATTATACTGGTCCGCACGAAGTGATAGAAATCCTTCCCAACAATAATGTAAAAATTCTTGTTGATAATAGAACTAGGGTGGTCCATCTAGATAAACTCAAAAAGGCAAAGGCCTAATCACACCTACTTTTATTATTCTGTCCACAGGAATCAATAGTACCTAAAAACACAATAGTATAATGAAGCTCCCAGCTAATGAGGAAGACGATCACCTAGAAGTAATAATCATAGAAAGACCACAAACACGACCATACCCGGTCACAAATATTAAGATCGCAATGTACAAAGTTACTATAACTCTATATTTCAAAGCCAATGAGGCCTTCAAAGCACTACTTAGGGAGATGATTAAAATAACAGATTTGGGTGAAGGCGACTACCGAACGTATTATAAAAGGATTCGAAGCCAAAGAGGCATAGTAGACCAGGTATTAGATGTGTTTTTCGACCGCCCGGACGAAACACACATATCAGTCCTATTTCACCCAGATCTAAATGAAGCTTATACGTATGTAGGTAAAGGCATGGACGGCGAAGTGTCCAAGTACACCGTCTCAGGCCCAATTGTCAACTATGTAGGCAGTCAGATGTTTAAAGACGCCATCTAATATTATACATCAGTAAACTTAAGGGTAGATGTCAGAATCTATAGGTGTTACAACATACGTTACAGGGACAATGCAAACCCCAGCCATGAGGTCTGTCCTCATACTCCTCACGGCCATTTATTGGTTGAAGGGGGCCCACGCATTAATCGGGTACGACTGTGGCGGAGCTGCCCTAAACGTTACCACAATAAACCTACTAGACATCGACCAATGCGACTTGGAACATGACAAGACGCAGAACGAACGAACATACATACAGCTGCTCCAACTCACGGAATATAAACAGGCGCAGGTCTTACAGTGCAAGGTGGAAATCGACAGAACAGTTTACCGATGCGGACAATTTTCGCACAATTCGGTGACCGACGGAGGAAGAAAGGCTTACCTTCCCAGAATCTCACGGGAAGCATGTGAGACCCTACATCGCACAGGTACGCTAACCCTCGGGTCACAGACGCATCTAGTTGAGATCCCAACAAATGTAACGACGCTACGCGACGCCACCTTGGCCGGCAGCCTTACCTCTGACGGAACCTGCCAAGGACAGTATTATAACGACGGTTATGGACAGTGGGAAAGCGCTGTCGTTCAAGCGGTTATCAAGATTTCGGTATATTCGTACACGGCGAACGTCAAGATCTCCAACAACCAGATCCTACTAAAGAGTGGAACAACCTGCCCTTTTGGAGACGGGCAGTGCATCGACGATGAGGGCGGCCATACCTACTGGACAACAACGCCCCTCGACGAATGTAAATTTGACAAGTACGACGTACTTTACACGGGATACGCAGACCGAACGAACGCGACAGACTCTCCAACTGTTTACTCACTACAGACGGGTGATACCACTTTTGCGCTAATGGAAAGGTCCAGAGCCACCATTTGCGGCTATAAAATCATTAACACAGAGCACCCCCGTCTATTCATCTTTGAGACCAATCCGACGGAAGTTTTCAAACAACGATCGAGATTGGCAGTATCGAACATCGACATCTTTTCGTACATCAATTCAAAATTCATTTATGTAGAAAAACACATCAGGACGCAGACCACCAACCTATACAGGGACGTGATCGAACAGAAATGTAAATTAGAGCAGCAGGTGCTGAAAAACGCATTGAACCTTGCTGAATTATCACCGGACAGTTTTGCCTTTAACCTTATGAAGGGCCCCGGCTATTTCGCAACAATAGCCGGTGAAGTGATTTATATCATGAAATGCATTCCAGTAGAAGTGGAATTCCGCAAGACGACTGAATGTTACAACGATCTTCCTGTGAATCACCAGAATGTGAGCATGTTCTTGCGACCCAAGTCGAGGATTCTCGTAAGGACCGGAACCAGGAGGAGCTGCAACGAGGTTGTACCACCGATGTTTAAGGTAGAAGAGACGTGGTACAAGTTCACGCCGAGGGCATCCGAGGCCAAGGTACCACAGAAACTTAAACCCTTGACAAACATGCATTGGAAATATAGCAACCCCGGACCCCTAGGATCAAGCGGAATTTACACTGAGGAGGAATTGCAAGAATTACGAGAACACATCATGTTTCCGGCAGAGAAACCCGCACTACTCGATACCATATCCAGAGGCGCCCGAGGCGAGACCATCGGAACAGGAACAATCAATATGTACAACCTGTTGGACGAAAAGACTCTAACACGGATAGCGGAATCGACGGCAAAAAGACTATTTACTGGATTCACCACCTTCGGGAGTGTTGTCGGAGGAATATGGGGGATCTGGGCCGTATGGGCACTGCTGAAATTCTTAATTGACACATGCATACACGGTTACACACTCCACACAGCATATGGATGCAGTTACCACCTAGTAGCCTCACTGTGGGACTCAGTGACGCATCTACTAATGCACTTACGAGGACAAAAGACCGATCAACCAATGACGACTGACGCCCAGGAGCAGACGGAACCACTGAATAAAATAATTTACCACGTTCCGTCACAGTCAATCCACTTTCCAGAAAATTTGGACCTAAATTCTGACATAGAGTTAAAGAAGCTCGAGGAAAGAGCACAACAGAGAGCAAAAGATCTTAACTTGGTCTAATAACGCCGCTAAGATCTTTTACGGAAATAAAAACTTATTTCCTTCGAATAAGGAGGGGGGTGTGACGTCCCCGGAAGAACGTCTACCCTATACATATTTTTCCTATTATCATACTAAAACTGTTGCTCTCTTACCTCGAGTATACTACTATAGCATAACACATATTTGGATTATACCTAAACTATAGGAATACATCATACTATACCATAAGCAAAGGGCAAGGCAACATGGCGTACCCGGCAGGAAGCACTAGGCAACAAGCCGTATTCACAGTCGTGCTAAGAGGCCGCCATCTTGACTCGCCCGCTCATCATATACTACACTATTAGAAATACACGCACATCGTGCTATTAAGAATGTATAAATAATAAGGTAAATAAGATATAATAAATAACCGAATACACTTACCCATGAATATAATATGCTTATATTCATGTTATATAAGAGGAGTACACGTCATCGACGCGCAAAAGGGAAACTTCATCCCTTCATCCGAAATACGCCTCCAGTAGGCCTACGTGACATTTCGCACGTTCAGCGCTCGACCACGTGCACTTCTTAGAAGCAACTACTTTCACTATAATAAACAAATAGCTATAAGCAGAGCGGCCAGCGGGTCTCGAATCACTTAAACAAAGGTTCAAAAGGCGAACCCAAGCATAAACACCCGCTGAGCGTTCATCGTAATAAAGATAAGATCTTGCTTAGTTAAGATTGCACTAGACCAAACCTTCTTGAAACTCCGATACAATAAACAGACGGAAGCGATAAATCCGTCAAGCACCGAACACTTAGGCAGAAAACATCGACATGGCGATCCGATACCCGAGGAGAAACTGAGCTAAACAATTCCAGCCCAGGCCGACGGACCGACGCCAACGCAGAACAAAGGCCAAGGGTCGAGCGGGAAAAACCTGTTTACTCGACCGTCATAAAAGAGAGCGAAGCCAGACCCGCACTTAGCCAGGGACCGGTTTACAACAGGGCCATAAAACAAGATAACCCTCGCAGCATGACGTCAGGCCCACCACGTGCAAGCAGGCAGGCAGCGACAAGTCGGCGCCGGACCCCGAACACGTGCACGCAGGCAGGCAGCAACAGGTCGGACCTAACGGGACTCCGCCAACAAAGGGCCGCATTCCAAGGCTCTGACGTCACGCGCGCCTACGTGACACCGAGCGCGTCGAGGCAGGCCAGCGGCGCGCGCACCACCGCCCCGCGCATGCGCACCAGGACACCCGAGAGCTGAGACGGTCGACGCTTCGCACCCCAAGTTTCACTTCTCATCCGCGCTTCAAGCTGACCAGTCGGGTTCTTGTAAATCTCTACGAGTTACACAGTTAACTTGCACGTTTAGAACTTGTACACATTCGCTAACAGCTTAGCGCTCTGTTTAACGTTAACTCTTAGTATACGCGTCTAATATATCAAATATTGTAACCATTTTCACTTCTCATCCGCGCTTCAAGCAGACCAGTCAAGTTCTTATAAATCTCTACGAGTTACACAGTTAGCTTGCACGTCTAGAACTTAGACTCATTCGCTATAGCTTAAGCGCTCCGTTTAAAACGTAAACTCTTAACATACGCGATTAGAATATTTAAACATTGTACCTTTCTCGAATTTATTGTAACAATATACGAAACACAAAGATTTATTTCATCGAGTTCTCATTTCTTGAACCTAAAACTAGAGTCAGTGATATTCCAAGGTAACTCCCTTTACCCACATTTAACTCTGGTTGTTAGCGGAGACGCTGACTTAATTAAGCTTGAAAAACTAGCTTTTCCAAGTTAATTAATTCCTATACCCCTTTTCTCCATTCGGTAGATGTCAAAGTCGAATAAGCGCCAAAGCCGTAAGAGTAGACATCGCGCAGGCCGTCGACTTCGAGCCAAAAAGCAGGCTGCATTAGCTAGAATCAACCGCATTCGTAATCCATCAGAGATCCTTCCGATCTTTACGCGATCCAGCAGCAACGAAGAATCGGGCACCTTCTCTTCGAGCACCTCCGAGCAACCTAGGGTTGACCAGCCGTTCTCATCTCACGGGGTAGAACGGGAAGTAATTCAGACGATTACACGAGTCAGCGAGGGACTATTATACGAGCAGGTAGACATCAGGAGGAAGCTGTTCCCGGTACCGTGCGTATACGACTGGGTGGAAGAACCGGAAGTCATCGATTTGGATTCCGAGCCAGAAGTCATCTTCCTTGATTAAGGTAAGACGCTCATTACGTTACCCCTTTATTCACACCTTTTGACGAATCTAATCCATAGCGGGGGCCCGGGTCCCTCAAATAAAACAGGGCTCCGTTATTGCAGTGTCGCTCCGCGTACGTCAGCATTAAGAATTGTTTTTTTTGTTGATTAGTGCGTCTGGGACGTCACAACAGTCGACCAGAGGCCGTGGTGACACGAGTTAGGCAAGGTCACAGTCGAGCAGAAGGCAATGCGCGTCGTCCCAGAGTCGATCGGAGGCAGTGGGGACTCGTGTTGGGCACGGTCAGAGTAGAGCGAAACGCAATGCGCGTCGACCCAGAGTCGATCGGAGGCAGTGGGGACTCGTGTTAGGCACGGTCACAGTTAAGCAGAAGACAATGCGCGTCGTCCCACAGTCGGTCGGTGGCAATGTGAACTTGACACGAGCATCGTCAGAGTGAAGCAGGAGGCGTTGGATGGCCTTCCGCAGTCGATCTGAGGCCGTGGGGACACGTGTTGGGCACGGTCACAGTCGAGCAAAAGGCGATGCGCGTCGTCCCAGAGTCGATCGGAGGCAGTGGGGACCCGGCGCGTGCATCGTTAGGGTGGAGCAGGAGACGCTGGAGGGCGTCACTCAGTCAATCTGAGGCTGTAGGGACACAAGTTAGGCACGGTCACAGTCGAGCGAAACGCAATGCGCGTCGACCCAGAGTCGATCGGAGGCAGTGGGGACTCGTGTTAGGCACGGTCACAGTTAAGCAGAAGACAATGCGCGTCGTCCCACAGTCGGTCGGTGGCTATGTGAACTTGACACGAGCATCGTCAGAGTAAAGCAGGAGGCGTTGGATGGCCTTCCGCAGTCGATCAGAGGCCGTGGGGACACGTGTTGGGCACGGTCACAGTCGAGCAAAAGGCGATGCGCGTCGTCCCAGAGTCGATCGGAGGCAGTAGGGACTCGTGTTAGGCACATTCATAGTCGAGCAAAAGGCAATGCGCGTCGTCCCTGAGTCGATCGGTGGCAGTGGGGACCCGGCGCGTGCATCGTTAGGGTGGAGCAGGAGACGCTGGAGGGCGTCACTCAGTCAATCTGAGGCTGTAGGGACACAAGTTAGGCACGGTCACAGTCGAGCGAAACGCAATGCGCGTCGACCCAGAGTCGATCGGAGGCAGTGGGGACTCGTGTTAGGCACGGTCACAGTTGGGCAGAAGACAATGCGCGTCGTCCCACAGTCGGTCGGTGGCAATGTGGACTTGACACGAGCATCGTCAGAGTGGAGCAGGAGGCGTTGGACGGCCTCCCGCAGTCGATCAGAGGCCGTGGGGACAAGAGTTAGGCACGGTCATAGTCGAGCAGAAGGCAATGCGCGTCGTCCCAGAGTCGATCGGAGCCAGCGGGGACTCGTGTTAGGCACGGTCACAGTCGAGCATAAGGAAATGCGCGTCATCCCTGAGTCGATCGGTGGCAATGTGGACTTGACACGAGCATCGTCTGAGTGGAGCAGGAGGCGTTGGATGACCTCCCGCAGTCGATCAGAGGCCGTGGGCACACGTGTTAGGCACGGTCACAGTCGACCAAACGGCAATGCGCGTGGTCCCAGGGTCGATCCACGGCAGTGTTGACTTGACCCGAGCATCTTCAAAGGGAGCAGGAGGCGTTGTAGGGTGTCCCGCAGTCAATCTGAGGCCGTGAGGACACGTGTTAGGCACGGTCATAGTAGAGCAAAAGGCAATGCGCGTCGTCCCTGAGTCGATCGGTGGCAGTGGGGACCCGACGCGTGCATCGTTAGGGTGGAGCAGGAGACGCTGGAGGGTGTCACTCAGTCAATCTGAGGCCGTGGGGACACGTGTTGGGCACGGTCACAGTCGAGCAAAAGGCAATGCGGGTCGTCCCTGAGTCGATCGGCGGCAGCGGGGACTCGACACGAGCATCGTCGGAGTGAAGCGGGGTGCGACGGTTGGCGTCCCACAGTCGACCAGAGGCCGTGGTGACACGAGTTAGGCAAGGTCACAGTCGAGCAGAAGGCAATGCGCGTCGTCCCAGAGTCGATCGGAGGCAGTGGGGACTCGTGTTGGGCACGGTCAGAGTAGAGCGAAACGCAATGCGCGTCGACCCAGAGTCGATCGGAGGCAGTGGGGACTCGTGTTAGGCACGGTCACAGTTAAGCAGAAGACAATGCGCGTCGTCCCACAGTCGGTCGGTGGCAATGTGAACTTGACACGAGCATCGTCAGAGTGAAGCAGGAGGCGTTGGATGGCCTTCCGCAGTCGATCTGAGGCCGTGGGGACACGTGTTGGGCACGGTCACAGTCGAGCAAAAGGCGATGCGCGTCGTCCCAGAGTCGATCGGAGGCAGTGGGGACCCGGCGCGTGCATCGTTAGGGTGGAGCAGGAGACGCTGGAGGGCGTCACTCAGTCAATCTGAGGCTGTAGGGACACAAGTTAGGCACGGTCACAGTCGAGCGAAACGCAATGCGCGTCGACCCAGAGTCGATCGGAGGCAGTGGGGACTCGTGTTAGGCACGGTCACAGTTAAGCAGAAGACAATGCGCGTCGTCCCACAGTCGGTCGGTGGCTATGTGAACTTGACACGAGCATCGTCAGAGTAAAGCAGGAGGCGTTGGATGGCCTTCCGCAGTCGATCAGAGGCCGTGGGGACACGTGTTGGGCACGGTCACAGTCGAGCAAAAGGCGATGCGCGTCGTCCCAGAGTCGATCGGAGGCAGTAGGGACTCGTGTTAGGCACATTCATAGTCGAGCAAAAGGCAATGCGCGTCGTCCCTGAGTCGATCGGTGGCAGTGGGGACCCGGCGCGTGCATCGTTAGGGTGGAGCAGGAGACGCTGGAGGGCGTCACTCAGTCAATCTGAGGCTGTAGGGACACAAGTTAGGCACGGTCACAGTCGAGCGAAACGCAATGCGCGTCGACCCAGAGTCGATCGGAGGCAGTGGGGACTCGTGTTAGGCACGGTCACAGTTGGGCAGAAGACAATGCGCGTCGTCCCACAGTCGGTCGGTGGCAATGTGGACTTGACACGAGCATCGTCAGAGTGGAGCAGGAGGCGTTGGACGGCCTCCCGCAGTCGATCAGAGGCCGTGGGGACACGTGTTGGGCACGGTCACAGTCGAGCAAAAGGCAATGCGCGTCGTCCCAGAGTCGATCAGAGGCAGGAGGGACTCGTGTTAGGCACGGTCACGGTCGAGCAGAAGGCAATGCGCGTCGTCCCACAGTCGATCGGTGGCAATGTGGACTCGACACGAGCATCGTCGGTGTGAAGCGGTGGGCGACGATTGGCGTCCCGCAGGCGATCAGAGGCCGTAGGGACTCGTGATGGGCACGGTCACAGTCGAGCGAAACGCGATGCGCGTCGACCCAGAGTCGATCGGAGGCAGTGGGGACTCGTGTGAGGCACGGTCACAGTTGAGCAGAAGACAATGCGCGTCGTCCCTGAGTCGATCGGTGGCAAGAGGGACTCGTGTTAGGCACGGTCACAGTCGAGCAAAAGGCAATGCGCGTCGTCCCTGAGTCGATCGGTGGCAATGTGGGCTTGACACGAGCATCGTCAGAGTAAAGCAGGAGGCGTTGGATGGCCTTCCGCAGTCGATCAGAGGCCGTGGGGACACGTGTTGGGCACGGTCACAGTCGAGCAAAAGGCAATGCGCGTCGTCCCTGAGTCGATCGGTGGCAATGTGAACTTGACACGAGCATCGTCAGAGTAAAGCAGGAGGCGTTGGATGGCCTTCCGCAGTCGATCAGAGGCCGTGGGGACACGTGTTGGGCACGGTCACAGTCGAGCAAAAGGCGATGCGCGTCGTCCCAGAGTCGATCGGAGGCAGTAGGGACTCGTGTTAGGCACATTCATAGTCGAGCAAAAGGCAATGCGCGTCGTCCCTGAGTCGATCGGTGGCAGAGGGGACCCGACGCGTGCATCGTTAGGGTGGAGCAGGAGACGCTGGAGGGCGTCACTCAGTCAATCTGAGGCTGTGGGGACACAAGTTAGGCACGGTCACAGTCGAGCGAAACGCAATGCGCGTCGACCCAGAGTCGATCGGAGGCAGTGGGGACTCGTGTTAGGCACGGTCACAGTTGAGCAGAAGACAATGCGCGTCGTCCCACAGTCGGTCGGTGGCAATGTGGACTTGACACGAGCATCGTCAGAGTGGAGCAGGAGGCGTTGGATGGCCTCCCGCAGTCGATCAGAGGCCGTGGGGACACGTGTTGGGCACGGTCACAGTCGAGCAAAAGGCAATGCGCGTCGTCCCAGAGTCGATCAGAGGCAGGAGGGACTCGTGTTAGGCACGGTCACGGTCGAGCAGAAGGCAATGCGCGTCGTCCCACAGTCGATCGGTGGCAATGTGGACTCGACACGAGCATCGTCGGTGTGAAGCGGTGGGCGACGATTGGCGTCCCGCAGGCGATCAGAGGCCGTAGGGACTCGTGATGGGCACGGTCACAGTCGAGCGAAAGGCAATGCGCGTCGTCCCAGAGTCGATCAGAGGCAAGAGGGACTCGTGTTAGGCACGGTCACAGTCGAGCAAAAGGCAATGCGCGTCGTCCCTGAGTCGATCGGTGGCAATGTGGACTTGACACGAGCATCGTCTGAGTAAAGCAGGAGGCGTTGGAGGGCGTCCCGCAGTCGATCTGAGGCCGTGGTGACAAGAGTTAGGCACGGTCACAGTCGAGCAAAAGGCGATGCGCGTCGTCCCTGAGTCGATCGGCGGGAGTGGGGACTCGACACGAGCATCGTCGGTGTGAAGCGGGGTGCGACGGTTGGCGTCCCACAGTCGACCAGAGGCCGTGGTGACACGAGTTAGGCACGGTCACAGTCGAGCAGAAGGCAATGCGCGTCGTCCCAGAGTCGATCAGAGGCAGTGGGGACTCGTGTTGGGCACGGTCACAGTCGAGCAGAAGGCAATGCGCGTCGTCCCAGAGTCGATCGGAGGCAGTAGAGACTCGTGTTAGGCACGGTCACAGTCGAGCAAAAGGCAATGCGCGTCGTCCCTGAGTCGATAGGCGGCAGCGGGGACTCGACACGAGCATCGTCGGAGTGAAGCGGTGGGCGACGATTGGCGTCCCACAGTCGACCAGAGGCCGTGGCGACGCGTGTTAGGCACGGTCACAGTCGACCAAAAGGCAATGCGCGTCGTCCCAGGGTCGATCCACGGCAGTGTTGACTTGACCCGAGCATCCTCAAAGGGATCAGGAGGCGTTGTAGGGTGACCCGCAGTCGATCTGAGGCCGTGAGGACACGTGTTAGGCACGGTCATAGTCGAGCAAAAGGCAATGCGCGTCGTCCCCGAGTCGATCGGTGGCAGTGGGGACCCGACGCGTGCATCGTTAGGGTGAAGCAGGAGACGCTGGAGGGCGTCACTCAGTCAATCTGAGGCTGTGGGGACACGAGTTAGGCACGGTCACGGTCGAGTAAGAGGCAATGCGCGTCTTTCCAGCGTCGATTCACGGCAGTATTGACTTGACACGAGCATCGTTAGAGGGGGCAGGAGGCGTTGGAGGGCGTCCCGCAGTCGATCTGAGGCCGTGGTGACAAGAGTTAGGCACGGTCACAGTCGAGCAGAAGGCAATGCGCGTCGTCCCAGAGTCGATCGGAGGCAGCGTGGACTCGTGTTAGGCACGGTCACAGTCGAGCAGAAGGCAATGCGCGTCATCCCTGAGTCGATTGGTGGCAATGTGGACTAGACACGAGCATCGTCAGAGTGGAGCAGGAGGCGTTGGATGGCCTCCCGCAGTCGATCAGAGGCCGTGGGGACACGAGTTAGGCACGGTCACAGTCGAGCAGAAGGCAATGCGCGTCGTCCCAGAGTCGATCAGAGGCAGGAGGGACTCGTGTTAGGCACGGTCACGGTCGAGCAGAAGGCAATGCGCGTCGTCCCACAGTCGATCGGTGGCAATGTGGACTCGACACGAGCATCGTCGGTGTGAAGCGGTGGGCGACGATTGGCGTCCCGCAGTCGATCTGAGGCCGTGGTGACAAGAGTTAGGCACGGTCACGGTCGAGTAAGAGGCAATGCGCGTCGTCCCTGAGTCGATCGGTGGCAGTGGGGACCCGACGCGTGCATCGTTAGGGTGGAGCAGGAGACGCTGGGGGGCGTCACTCAGTCAATCTGAGGCTGTGGGGACACGAGTTAGGCACGGTCACGGTCGAGTAAGAGGCAATGCGCGTCTTTCCAACGTCGATTCACGGCAGTATTGACTTGACACGAGCATCGTTAGAGGGAGCAGGAGGCGAGGGAGAGCGTCCCGCAGTCGATCTGAGGCCGTGGTGACAAGAGTTAGGCACGGTCACAGTCGAGCAGAAGGCAATGCGCGTCGTCCCAGAGTCGATCGGAGGCAGCGGGGACTCGTGTTAGGCACGGTCACAGTCGAGCAGAAGGCAATGCGCGTCATCCCTGAGTCGATCGGTGGCAAAGTGGACTTGACACGAGCATCGTCTGAGTGGAGCAGGAGGCGTTGGATGGCCTCCCGCAGTCGATCAGAGGCCGTGTGCACACGTGTTAGGCACGGTCACAGTCGACCAAACGGCTATGCGCGTCGTCCCAGGGTCGATCCACAGCAGTGTTGACTTGACCCGAGCATCTTCAAAGGGAGCAGGAGGCGTTGTAGGGTGTCCCGCAGTCGATCTGAGGCCGTGAGGACACGTGTTAGGCACGGTCATAGTCGAGCAGAAGGTAATGCGCGTCGTCCCAGAGTCGATCGGAGGCAGCGGGGACACGTGTTGGGCACGGTCACAGTCGGGCAAAAGGCGATGCGCGTCGTCCCAGAGTCGATCGGAGGCAGTAGGGACTCGTGTTAGGCACGGTCATAGTCGAGCAAAAGGCAATGCGCGTCGTCCCTGAGTCGATCGGTGGCAATGTGGACTTGACACGAGCGTCGTTAGAGGGAGCAGGAGGCGTTGGAGGGCGTCCCGCAGTCGATCTGAGGCCGTGGTGACAAGAGTTAGGCACGGTCACAGTCGAGCAGAAGGCAATGCGCGTCGTCCCTGAGTCGATCGGTGGCAGTGGGGACCCGACGCGTGCATCGTTAGGGTGGAGCAGGAGACGCTGGAGGGCGTCACTCAGTCAATCTGAGGCTGTGGGGACACGAGTTAGGCACGGTCACGGTCGAGCAGAAGGCAATGCGCGTCGTCCCACAGTCGATCGGTGGCGATGTGGACTCGACACGAGCATCGTCGGAGTGAAGCGGTGGGCGACGATTGGCGTCCCACAGTCGACCAGAGGCCGTGGTGACACGAGTTAGGCACGGTCACAGTCGAGCAGAAGGCAATGCGCGTCGTCCCAGGGTCGATCCACGGCGGTGTTGACTTGACCCGAGCATCTTCAAAGGGAGCAGGAGGCGTTGTAGGGTGTCCCGCAGTCGATCTGAGGCCGTGAGGACACGTGTTAGGCACGGTCATAGTCAATCAAAAGGCAATGCGCGTCGTCCCTGAGTCGATCGGTGGCAGTGGGGACCCGTCGCGTGCATCGTTAGGGTGGAGCAGGAGACGCTGGAGGGCGTCACTCAGTCAATCTGAGGCCGTGGGGACACGAGTTAGGCACGGTCACGGTCGAGTAAGAGGCAATGCGCGTCTTTCCAGCGTCGATTCACGGCAGTATTGACTTGACACGAGCATCGTTAGAGGGTGCAGGAGGCGTTGGAGGGCGTCCCGCAGTCGATCTGAGGCCGTGGTGACAAGAGTTAGGCACGGTCATAGTCGAGCAGAAGGCAATGCGCGTCGTCCCAGAGTCGATCGGAGCCAGCGGGGACTCGTGTTAGGCACGGTCACAGTCGAGCATAAGGAAATGCGCGTCATCCCTGAGTCGATCGGTGGCAATGTGGACTTGACACGAGCATCGTCTGAGTGGAGCAGGAGGCGTTGGATGACCTCCCGCAGTCGATCAGAGGCCGTGGGCACACGTGTTAGGCACGGTCACAGTCGACCAAACGGCAATGCGCGTGGTCCCAGGGTCGATCCACGGCAGTGTTGACTTGACCCGAGCATCTTCAAAGGGAGCAGGAGGCGTTGTAGGGTGTCCCGCAGTCAATCTGAGGCCGTGAGGACACGTGTTAGGCACGGTCATAGTAGAGCAAAAGGCAATGCGCGTCGTCCCTGAGTCGATCGGTGGCAGTGGGGACCCGACGCGTGCATCGTTAGGGTGGAGCAGGAGACGCTGGAGGGTGTCACTCAGTCAATCTGAGGCCGTGGGGACACGTGTTGGGCACGGTCACAGTCGAGCAAAAGGCAATGCGGGTCGTCCCTGAGTCGATCGGCGGCAGCGGGGACTCGACACGAGCATCGTCGGAGTGAAGCGGGGTGCGACGGTTGGCGTCCCACAGTCGACCAGAGGCCGTGGTGACACGAGTTAGGCAAGGTCACAGTCGAGCAGAAGGCAATGCGCGTCGTCCCAGAGTCGATCGGAGGCAGTGGGGACTCGTGTTGGGCACGGTCACAGTCGAGCGAAACGCAATGCGCGTCGACCCAGAGTCGATCGGAGGCAGTGGGGACTCGTGTTAGGCACGGTCACAGTTAAGCAGAAGACAATGCGCGTCGTCCCACAGTCGGTCGGTGGCAATGTGAACTTGACACGAGCATCGTCAGAGTAAAGCAGGAGGCGTTGGATGGCCTTCCGCAGTCGATCTGAGGCCGTGGGGACACGTGTTGGGCACGGTCACAGTCGAGCAAAAGGCGATGCGCGTCGTCCCAGAGTCGATCGGAGGCAGTGGGGACCCGGCGCGTGCATCGTTAGGGTGGAGCAGGAGACGCTGGAGGGCGTCACTCAGTCAATCTGAGGCTGTAGGGACACAAGTTAGGCACGGTCACAGTCGAGCGAAACGCAATGCGCGTCGACCCAGAGTCGATCGGAGGCAGTGGGGACTCGTGTTAGGCACGGTCACAGTTGGGCAGAAGACAATGCGCGTCGTCCCACAGTCGGTCGGTGGCAATGTGGACTTGACACGAGCATCGTCAGAGTGGAGCAGGAGGCGTTGGATGGCCTCCCGCAGTCGATCAGAGGCCGTGGGGACACGTGTTGGGCACGGTCACAGTCGAGCAAAAGGCAATGCGCGTCGTCCCAGAGTCGATCAGAGGCAGGAGGGACTCGTGTTAGGCACGGTCACGGTCGAGCAGAAGGCAATGCGCGTCGTCCCAGAGTCGATCGGAGGCAGTAGAGACTCGTGTTAGGCACGGTCACAGTCGAGCAAAAGGCAATGCGCGTCGTCCCTGAGTCGATAGGCGGCAGCGGGGACTCGACACGAGCATCGTCGGAGTGAAGCGGTGGGCGACGATTGGCGTCCCACAGTCGACCAGAGGCCGTGGCGACACGTGTTAGGCACGGTCACAGTCGACCAAAAGGCAATGCGCGTCGTCCCAGGGTCGATCCACGGCAGTGTTGACTTGACCCGAGCATCTTCAAAGGGAGCAGGAGGCGTTGTAGGGTGACCCGCAGTCGATCTGAGGCCGTGAGGACACGTGTTAGGCACGGTCATAGTCGAGCAAAAGGCAATGCGCGTCGTCCCTGAGTCGATCGGTGGCAGTGGGGACCCGACGCGTGCATCGTTAGGGTGAAGCAGGAGACGCTGGAGGGCGTCACTCAGTCAATCTGAGGCTGTGGGGACACGAGTTAGGCACGGTCACGGTCGAGTAAGAGGCAATGCGCGTCTTTCCAGCGTCGATTCACGGCAGTATTGACTTGACACGAGCATCGTTAGAGGGAGCAGGAGGCGTTGGAGGGCGTCCCGCAGTCGATCTGAGGCCGTGGTGACAAGAGTTAGGCACGGTCAGAGTCGAGCAGAAGGCAATGCGCGTCGTCCCAGAGTCGATCGGAGGCAGCGGGGACTCGTGTTAGGCACGGTCACAGTCGAGCAGAAGGAAATGCGCGTCATCCCTGAGTCGATCGGTGGCAATGTGGACTTGACACGAGCATCGTCTGAGTGGAGCAGGAGGCGTTGGATGGCCTCCCGCAGTCGATCAGAGGCCGTGGGCACACGTGTTAGGCACGGTCACAGTCGACCAAAAGGCAATGCGCGTCGTCCCATAGTCGATCAGAGGCAGGAGGGACTCGTGTTTCGCACGGTCACAGTCGAGCAGAAGGCAATGCGCGTCGTCCCACAGTCGATCGGTGGCGATGTGGACTCGACACGAGCATCGTCGGAGTGAAGCGGTGGGCGACGATTGGCGTCCCACAGTCGACCAGAGGCCGTGGTGACACGAGTTAGGCACGGTCACAGTCGAGCAGAAGGCAATGCGCGTCGTCCCAGGGTCGATCCACGGCGGTGTTGACTTGACCCGAGCATCTTCAAAGGAAGCAGGAGGCGTTGTAGGGTGTCCCGCAGTCGATCTGAGGCCGTGAGGACACGTGTTCGGCACGGTCATAGTCAATCAAAAGGCAATGCGCGTCGTCCCTGAGTCGATCGGTGGCAGTGGGGTCCCGTCGCGTGCATCGTTAGGGTGGAGCAGGAGACGCTGGAGGGCGTCACTCAGTCAATCTGAGGCCGTGTGGACACGAGTTAGGCACGGTCACGGTCGAGTAAGAGGCAATGCGCGTCTTTCCAGCGTCGATTCACGGCAGTATTGACTTGACACGAGCATCGTTAGAGGGTGCCGGAGGCGTTGGAGGGCGTCCCGCAGTCGATCTGAGGCCGTGGTGACAAGAGTTAGGCACGGTCATAGTCGAGCAGAAGGCAATGCGCGTCGTCCCAGAGTCGATCGGAGCCAGCGGGGACTCGTGTTAGGCACGGTCACAGTCGAGCATAAGGAAATGCGCGTCATCCCTGAGTCGATCGGTGGCAATGTGGACTTGACACGAGCATCGTCTGAGTGGAGCAGGAGGCGTTGGATGACCTCCCGCAGTCGATCAGAGGCCGTGGGCACACGTGTTAGGCACGGTCACAGTCGACCAAACGGCAATGCGCGTGGTCCCAGGGTCGATCCACGGCAGTGTTGACTTGACCCGAGCATCTTCAAAGGGAGCAGGAGGCGTTGTAGGGTGTCCCGCAGTCAATCTGAGGCCGTGAGGACACGTGTTAGGCACGGTCATAGTAGAGCAAAAGGCAATGCGCGTCGTCCCTGAGTCGATCGGTGGCAGTGGGGACCCGACGCGTGCATCGTTAGGGTGGAGCAGGAGACGCTGGAGGGTGTCACTCAGTCAATCTGAGGCCGTGGGGACACGTGTTGGGCACGGTCACAGTCGAGCAAAAGGCAATGCGGGTCGTCCCTGAGTCGATCGGCGGCAGCGGGGACTCGACACGAGCATCGTCGGAGTGAAGCGGTGGGCGACGATTGGCGTCCCACAGTCGACCAGAGGCCGTGGTGACACGAGTTAGGCACGGTCACAGTCGAGCAGAAGGCAATGCGCGTCGTCCCAGAGTCGATCGGAGGCAGTGGGGACTCGTGTTGGGCACGGTCACAGTCGAGCGAAACGCAATGCGCGTCGACCCAGAGTCGATCGGAGGCAGTGGGGACTCGTGTTGGGCACGGTCACAGTTAAGCAGAAGACAATGCGCGTCGTCCCACAGTCGGTCGGTGGCTATGTGAACTTGACACGAGCATCGTCAGAGTAAAGCAGGAGGCGTTGGATGGCCTTCCGCAGTCGATCAGAGGCCGTGGGGACACGTGTTGGGCACGGTCACAGTCGAGCAAAAGGCGATGCGCGTCGTCCCAGAGTCGATCGGAGGCAGTAGGGACTCGTGTTAGGCACATTCATAGTCGAGCAAAAGGCAATGCGCGTCGTCCCTGAGTCGATCGGTGGCAGTGGGGACCCGGCGCGTGCATCGTTAGGGTGGAGCAGGAGACGCTGGAGGGCGTCACTCAGTCAATCTGAGGCTGTAGGGACACAAGTTAGGCACGGTCACAGTCGAGCGAAACGCAATGCGCGTCGACCCAGAGTCGATCGGAGGCAGTGGGGACTCGTGTTAGGCACGGTCACAGTTGGGCAGAAGACAATGCGCGTCGTCCCACAGTCGGTCGGTGGCAATGTGGACTTGACACGAGCATCGTCAGAGTGGAGCAGGAGGCGTTGGACGGCCTCCCGCAGTCGATCAGAGGCCGTGGGGACACGTGTTGGGCACGGTCACAGTCGAGCAAAAGGCAATGCGCGTCGTCCCAGAGTCGATCAGAGGCAGGAGGGACTCGTGTTAGGCACGGTCACGGTCGAGCAGAAGGCAATGCGCGTCGTCCCACAGTCGATCGGTGGCAATGTGGACTCGACACGAGCATCGTCGGTGTGAAGCGGTGGGCGACGATTGGCGTCCCGCAGGCGATCAGAGGCCGTAGGGACTCGTGATGGGCACGGTCACAGTCGAGCGAAACGCGATGCGCGTCGACCCAGAGTCGATCGGAGGCAGTGGGGACTCGTGTGAGGCACGGTCACAGTTGAGCAGAAGACAATGCGCGTCGTCCCTGAGTCGATCGGTGGCAAGAGGGACTCGTGTTAGGCACGGTCACAGTCGAGCAAAAGGCAATGCGCGTCGTCCCTGAGTCGATCGGTGGCAATGTGGGCTTGACACGAGCATCGTCAGAGTAAAGCAGGAGGCGTTGGATGGCCTTCCGCAGTCGATCAGAGGCCGTGGGGACACGTGTTGGGCACGGTCACAGTCGAGCAAAAGGCAATGCGCGTCGTCCCTGAGTCGATCGGTGGCAATGTGAACTTGACACGAGCATCGTCAGAGTAAAGCAGGAGGCGTTGGATGGCCTTCCGCAGTCGATCAGAGGCCGTGGGGACACGTGTTGGGCACGGTCACAGTCGAGCAAAAGGCGATGCGCGTCGTCCCAGAGTCGATCGGAGGCAGTAGGGACTCGTGTTAGGCACATTCATAGTCGAGCAAAAGGCAATGCGCGTCGTCCCTGAGTCGATCGGTGGCAGAGGGGACCCGACGCGTGCATCGTTAGGGTGGAGCAGGAGACGCTGGAGGGCGTCACTCAGTCAATCTGAGGCTGTGGGGACACAAGTTAGGCACGGTCACAGTCGAGCGAAACGCAATGCGCGTCGACCCAGAGTCGATCGGAGGCAGTGGGGACTCGTGTTAGGCACGGTCACAGTTGAGCAGAAGACAATGCGCGTCGTCCCACAGTCGGTCGGTGGCAATGTGGACTTGACACGAGCATCGTCAGAGTGGAGCAGGAGGCGTTGGATGGCCTCCCGCAGTCGATCAGAGGCCGTGGGGACACGTGTTGGGCACGGTCACAGTCGAGCAAAAGGCAATGCGCGTCGTCCCAGAGTCGATCAGAGGCAGGAGGGACTCGTGTTAGGCACGGTCACGGTCGAGCAGAAGGCAATGCGCGTCGTCCCACAGTCGATCGGTGGCAATGTGGACTCGACACGAGCATCGTCGGTGTGAAGCGGTGGGCGACGATTGGCGTCCCGCAGGCGATCAGAGGCCGTAGGGACTCGTGATGGGCACGGTCACAGTCGAGCGAAAGGCAATGCGCGTCGTCCCAGAGTCGATCAGAGGCAAGAGGGACTCGTGTTAGGCACGGTCACAGTCGAGCAAAAGGCAATGCGCGTCGTCCCTGAGTCGATCGGTGGCAATGTGGACTTGACACGAGCATCGTCTGAGTAAAGCAGGAGGCGTTGGAGGGCGTCCCGCAGTCGATCTGAGGCCGTGGTGACAAGAGTTAGGCACGGTCACAGTCGAGCAAAAGGCGATGCGCGTCGTCCCTGAGTCGATCGGCGGGAGTGGGGACTCGACACGAGCATCGTCGGTGTGAAGCGGGGTGCGACGGTTGGCGTCCCACAGTCGACCAGAGGCCGTGGTGACACGAGTTAGGCACGGTCACAGTCGAGCAGAAGGCAATGCGCGTCGTCCCAGAGTCGATCAGAGGCAGTGGGGACTCGTGTTGGGCACGGTCACAGTCGAGCAGAAGGCAATGCGCGTCGTCCCAGAGTCGATCGGAGGCAGTAGAGACTCGTGTTAGGCACGGTCACAGTCGAGCAAAAGGCAATGCGCGTCGTCCCACAGTCGATCGGTGGCGATGTGGACTCGACACGAGCATCGTCGGAGTGAAGCGGTGGGCGACGATTGGCGTCCCACAGTCGACCAGAGGCCGTGGTGACACGAGTTAGGCACGGTCACAGTCGAGCAGAAGGCAATGCGCGTCGTCCCAGGGTCGATCCACGGCGGTGTTGACTTGACCCGAGCATCTTCAAAGGAAGCAGGAGGCGTTGTAGGGTGTCCCGCAGTCGATCTGAGGCCGTGAGGACACGTGTTCGGCACGGTCATAGTCAATCAAAAGGCAATGCGCGTCGTCCCTGAGTCGATCGGTGGCAGTGGGGACCCGTCGCGTGCATCGTTAGGGTGGAGCAGGAGACGCTGGAGGGCGTCACTCAGTCAATCTGAGGCCGTGGGGACACGAGTTAGGCACGGTCACGGTCGAGTAAGAGGCAATGCGCGTCTTTCCAGCGTCGATTCACGGCAGTATTGACTTGACACGAGCATCGTTAGAGGGTGCCGGAGGCGTTGGAGGGCGTCCCGCAGTCGATCTGAGGCCGTGGTGACAAGAGTTAGGCACGGTCATAGTCGGGCAGAAGGCAATGCGCGTCGTCCCAGAGTCGATCGGAGCCAGCGGGGACTCGTGTTAGGCACGGTCACAGTCGAGCATAAGGAAATGCGCGTCATCCCTGAGTCGATCGGTGGCAATGTGGACTTGACACGAGCATCGTCTGAGTGGAGCAGGAGGCGTTGGATGACCTCCCGCAGTCGATCAGAGGCCGTGGGCACACGTGTTAGGCACGGTCACAGTCGACCAAACGGCAATGCGCGTGGTCCCAGGGTCGATCCACGGCAGTGTTGACTTGACCCGAGCATCTTCAAAGGGAGCAGGAGGCGTTGTAGGGTGTCCCGCAGTCAATCTGAGGCCGTGAGGACACGTGTTAGGCACGGTCATAGTAGAGCAAAAGGCAATGCGCGTCGTCCCTGAGTCGATCGGTGGCAGTGGGGACCCGACGCGTGCATCGTTAGGGTGGAGCAGGAGACGCTGGAGGGTGTCACTCAGTCAATCTGAGGCCGTGGGGACACGTGTTGGGCACGGTCACAGTCGAGCAAAAGGCAATGCGGGTCGTCCCTGAGTCGATCGGCGGCAGCGGGGACTCGACACGAGCATCGTCGGAGTGAAGCGGTGGGCGACGATTGGCGTCCCACAGTCGACCAGAGGCCGTGGTGACACGAGTTAGGCACGGTCACAGTCGAGCAGAAGGCAATGCGCGTCGTCCCAGAGTCGATCGGAGGCAGTGGGGACTCGTGTTGGGCACGGTCACAGTCGAGCGAAACGCAATGCGCGTCGACCCAGAGTCGATCGGAGGCAGTGGGGACTCGTGTTAGGCACGGTCACAGTTAAGCAGAAGACAATGCGCGTCGTCCCACAGTCGGTCGGTGGCTATGTGAACTTGACACGAGCATCGTCAGAGTAAAGCAGGAGGCGTTGGATGGCCTTCCGCAGTCGATCAGAGGCCGTGGGGACACGTGTTGGGCACGGTCACAGTCGAGCAAAAGGCGATGCGCGTCGTCCCAGAGTCGATCGGAGGCAGTAGGGACTCGTGTTAGGCACATTCATAGTCGAGCAAAAGGCAATGCGCGTCGTCCCTGAGTCGATCGGTGGCAGTGGGGACCCGGCGCGTGCATCGTTAGGGTGGAGCAGGAGACGCTGGAGGGCGTCACTCAGTCAATCTGAGGCTGTAGGGACACAAGTTAGGCACGGTCACAGTCGAGCGAAACGCAATGCGCGTCGACCCAGAGTCGATCGGAGGCAGTGGGGACTCGTGTTAGGCACGGTCACAGTTGGGCAGAAGACAATGCGCGTCGTCCCACAGTCGGTCGGTGGCAATGTGGACTTGACACGAGCATCGTCAGAGTGGAGCAGGAGGCGTTGGACGGCCTCCCGCAGTCGATCAGAGGCCGTGGGGACACGTGTTGGGCACGGTCACAGTCGAGCAAAAGGCAATGCGCGTCGTCCCAGAGTCGATCAGAGGCAGGAGGGACTCGTGTTAGGCACGGTCACGGTCGAGCAGAAGGCAATGCGCGTCGTCCCAGAGTCGATCGGAGGCAGTAGAGACTCGTGTTAGGCACGGTCACAGTCGAGCAAAAGGCAATGCGCGTCGTCCCTGAGTCGATAGGCGGCAGCGGGGACTCGACACGAGCATCGTCGGAGTGAAGCGGTGGGCGACGATTGGCGTCCCACAGTCGACCAGAGGCCGTGGCGACACGTGTTAGGCACGGTCACAGTCGACCAAAAGGCAATGCGCGTCGTCCCAGGGTCGATCCACGGCAGTGTTGACTTGACCCGAGCATCTTCAAAGGGAGCAGGAGGCGTTGTAGGGTGACCCGCAGTCGATCTGAGGCCGTGAGGACACGTGTTAGGCACGGTCATAGTCGAGCAAAAGGCAATGCGCGTCGTCCCTGAGTCGATCGGTGGCAGTGGGGACCCGACGCGTGCATCGTTAGGGTGAAGCAGGAGACGCTGGAGGGCGTCACTCAGTCAATCTGAGGCTGTGGGGACACGAGTTAGGCACGGTCACGGTCGAGTAAGAGGCAATGCGCGTCTTTCCAGCGTCGATTCACGGCAGTATTGACTTGACACGAGCATCGTTAGAGGGAGCAGGAGGCGTTGGAGGGCGTCCCGCAGTCGATCTGAGGCCGTGGTGACAAGAGTTAGGCACGGTCAGAGTCGAGCAGAAGGCAATGCGCGTCGTCCCAGAGTCGATCGGAGGCAGCGGGGACTCGTGTTAGGCACGGTCACAGTCGAGCAGAAGGAAATGCGCGTCATCCCTGAGTCGATCGGTGGCAATGTGGACTTGACACGAGCATCGTCTGAGTGGAGCAGGAGGCGTTGGATGGCCTCCCGCAGTCGATCAGAGGCCGTGGGCACACGTGTTAGGCACGGTCACAGTCGACCAAAAGGCAATGCGCGTCGTCCCATAGTCGATCAGAGGCAGGAGGGACTCGTGTTTCGCACGGTCACAGTCGAGCAGAAGGCAATGCGCGTCGTCCCACAGTCGATCGGTGGCGATGTGGACTCGACACGAGCATCGTCGGAGTGAAGCGGTGGGCGACGATTGGCGTCCCACAGTCGACCAGAGGCCGTGGTGACACGAGTTAGGCACGGTCACAGTCGAGCAGAAGGCAATGCGCGTCGTCCCAGGGTCGATCCACGGCGGTGTTGACTTGACCCGAGCATCTTCAAAGGAAGCAGGAGGCGTTGTAGGGTGTCCCGCAGTCGATCTGAGGCCGTGAGGACACGTGTTCGGCACGGTCATAGTCAATCAAAAGGCAATGCGCGTCGTCCCTGAGTCGATCGGTGGCAGTGGGGTCCCGTCGCGTGCATCGTTAGGGTGGAGCAGGAGACGCTGGAGGGCGTCACTCAGTCAATCTGAGGCCGTGTGGACACGAGTTAGGCACGGTCACGGTCGAGTAAGAGGCAATGCGCGTCTTTCCAGCGTCGATTCACGGCAGTATTGACTTGACACGAGCATCGTTAGAGGGTGCCGGAGGCGTTGGAGGGCGTCCCGCAGTCGATCTGAGGCCGTGGTGACAAGAGTTAGGCACGGTCATAGTCGAGCAGAAGGCAATGCGCGTCGTCCCAGAGTCGATCGGAGCCAGCGGGGACTCGTGTTAGGCACGGTCACAGTCGAGCATAAGGAAATGCGCGTCATCCCTGAGTCGATCGGTGGCAATGTGGACTTGACACGAGCATCGTCTGAGTGGAGCAGGAGGCGTTGGATGACCTCCCGCAGTCGATCAGAGGCCGTGGGCACACGTGTTAGGCACGGTCACAGTCGACCAAACGGCAATGCGCGTGGTCCCAGGGTCGATCCACGGCAGTGTTGACTTGACCCGAGCATCTTCAAAGGGAGCAGGAGGCGTTGTAGGGTGTCCCGCAGTCAATCTGAGGCCGTGAGGACACGTGTTAGGCACGGTCATAGTAGAGCAAAAGGCAATGCGCGTCGTCCCTGAGTCGATCGGTGGCAGTGGGGACCCGACGCGTGCATCGTTAGGGTGGAGCAGGAGACGCTGGAGGGTGTCACTCAGTCAATCTGAGGCCGTGGGGACACGTGTTGGGCACGGTCACAGTCGAGCAAAAGGCAATGCGGGTCGTCCCTGAGTCGATCGGCGGCAGCGGGGACTCGACACGAGCATCGTCGGAGTGAAGCGGTGGGCGACGATTGGCGTCCCACAGTCGACCAGAGGCCGTGGTGACACGAGTTAGGCACGGTCACAGTCGAGCAGAAGGCAATGCGCGTCGTCCCAGAGTCGATCGGAGGCAGTGGGGACTCGTGTTGGGCACGGTCACAGTCGAGCGAAACGCAATGCGCGTCGACCCAGAGTCGATCGGAGGCAGTGGGGACTCGTGTTGGGCACGGTCACAGTTAAGCAGAAGACAATGCGCGTCGTCCCACAGTCGGTCGGTGGCTATGTGAACTTGACACGAGCATCGTCAGAGTAAAGCAGGAGGCGTTGGATGGCCTTCCGCAGTCGATCAGAGGCCGTGGGGACACGTGTTGGGCACGGTCACAGTCGAGCAAAAGGCGATGCGCGTCGTCCCAGAGTCGATCGGAGGCAGTAGGGACTCGTGTTAGGCACATTCATAGTCGAGCAAAAGGCAATGCGCGTCGTCCCTGAGTCGATCGGTGGCAGTGGGGACCCGGCGCGTGCATCGTTAGGGTGGAGCAGGAGACGCTGGAGGGCGTCACTCAGTCAATCTGAGGCTGTAGGGACACAAGTTAGGCACGGTCACAGTCGAGCGAAACGCAATGCGCGTCGACCCAGAGTCGATCGGAGGCAGTGGGGACTCGTGTTAGGCACGGTCACAGTTGGGCAGAAGACAATGCGCGTCGTCCCACAGTCGGTCGGTGGCAATGTGGACTTGACACGAGCATCGTCAGAGTGGAGCAGGAGGCGTTGGACGGCCTCCCGCAGTCGATCAGAGGCCGTGGGGACACGTGTTGGGCACGGTCACAGTCGAGCAAAAGGCAATGCGCGTCGTCCCAGAGTCGATCAGAGGCAGGAGGGACTCGTGTTAGGCACGGTCACGGTCGAGCAGAAGGCAATGCGCGTCGTCCCAGAGTCGATCGGAGGCAGTAGAGACTCGTGTTAGGCACGGTCACAGTCGAGCAAAAGGCAATGCGCGTCGTCCCTGAGTCGATAGGCGGCAGCGGGGACTCGACACGAGCATCGTCGGAGTGAAGCGGTGGGCGACGATTGGCGTCCCACAGTCGACCAGAGGCCGTGGCGACACGTGTTAGGCACGGTCACAGTCGACCAAAAGGCAATGCGCGTCGTCCCAGGGTCGATCCACGGCAGTGTTGACTTGACCCGAGCATCTTCAAAGGGAGCAGGAGGCGTTGTAGGGTGACCCGCAGTCGATCTGAGGCCGTGAGGACACGTGTTAGGCACGGTCATAGTCGAGCAAAAGGCAATGCGCGTCGTCCCTGAGTCGATCGGTGGCAGTGGGGACCCGACGCGTGCATCGTTAGGGTGAAGCAGGAGACGCTGGAGGGCGTCACTCAGTCAATCTGAGGCTGTGGGGACACGAGTTAGGCACGGTCACGGTCGAGTAAGAGGCAATGCGCGTCTTTCCAGCGTCGATTCACGGCAGTATTGACTTGACACGAGCATCGTTAGAGGGAGCAGGAGGCGTTGGAGGGCGTCCCGCAGTCGATCTGAGGCCGTGGTGACAAGAGTTAGGCACGGTCAGAGTCGAGCAGAAGGCAATGCGCGTCGTCCCAGAGTCGATCGGAGGCAGCGGGGACTCGTGTTAGGCACGGTCACAGTCGAGCAGAAGGAAATGCGCGTCATCCCTGAGTCGATCGGTGGCAATGTGGACTTGACACGAGCATCGTCTGAGTGGAGCAGGAGGCGTTGGATGGCCTCCCGCAGTCGATCAGAGGCCGTGGGCACACGTGTTAGGCACGGTCACAGTCGACCAAAAGGCAATGCGCGTCGTCCCATAGTCGATCAGAGGCAGGAGGGACTCGTGTTTCGCACGGTCACAGTCGAGCAGAAGGCAATGCGCGTCGTCCCACAGTCGATCGGTGGCGATGTGGACTCGACACGAGCATCGTCGGAGTGAAGCGGTGGGCGACGATTGGCGTCCCACAGTCGACCAGAGGCCGTGGTGACACGAGTTAGGCACGGTCACAGTCGAGCAGAAGGCAATGCGCGTCGTCCCAGGGTCGATCCACGGCGGTGTTGACTTGACCCGAGCATCTTCAAAGGAAGCAGGAGGCGTTGTAGGGTGTCCCGCAGTCGATCTGAGGCCGTGAGGACACGTGTTCGGCACGGTCATAGTCAATCAAAAGGCAATGCGCGTCGTCCCTGAGTCGATCGGTGGCAGTGGGGTCCCGTCGCGTGCATCGTTAGGGTGGAGCAGGAGACGCTGGAGGGCGTCACTCAGTCAATCTGAGGCCGTGTGGACACGAGTTAGGCACGGTCACGGTCGAGTAAGAGGCAATGCGCGTCTTTCCAGCGTCGATTCACGGCAGTATTGACTTGACACGAGCATCGTTAGAGGGTGCCGGAGGCGTTGGAGGGCGTCCCGCAGTCGATCTGAGGCCGTGGTGACAAGAGTTAGGCACGGTCATAGTCGAGCAGAAGGCAATGCGCGTCGTCCCAGAGTCGATCGGAGCCAGCGGGGACTCGTGTTAGGCACGGTCACAGTCGAGCATAAGGAAATGCGCGTCATCCCTGAGTCGATCGGTGGCAATGTGGACTTGACACGAGCATCGTCTGAGTGGAGCAGGAGGCGTTGGATGACCTCCCGCAGTCGATCAGAGGCCGTGGGCACACGTGTTAGGCACGGTCACAGTCGACCAAACGGCAATGCGCGTGGTCCCAGGGTCGATCCACGGCAGTGTTGACTTGACCCGAGCATCTTCAAAGGGAGCAGGAGGCGTTGTAGGGTGTCCCGCAGTCAATCTGAGGCCGTGAGGACACGTGTTAGGCACGGTCATAGTAGAGCAAAAGGCAATGCGCGTCGTCCCTGAGTCGATCGGTGGCAGTGGGGACCCGACGCGTGCATCGTTAGGGTGGAGCAGGAGACGCTGGAGGGTGTCACTCAGTCAATCTGAGGCCGTGGGGACACGTGTTGGGCACGGTCACAGTCGAGCAAAAGGCAATGCGGGTCGTCCCTGAGTCGATCGGCGGCAGCGGGGACTCGACACGAGCATCGTCGGAGTGAAGCGGTGGGCGACGATTGGCGTCCCACAGTCGACCAGAGGCCGTGGTGACACGAGTTAGGCACGGTCACAGTCGAGCAGAAGGCAATGCGCGTCGTCCCAGAGTCGATCGGAGGCAGTGGGGACTCGTGTTGGGCACGGTCACAGTCGAGCGAAACGCAATGCGCGTCGACCCAGAGTCGATCGGAGGCAGTGGGGACTCGTGTTGGGCACGGTCACAGTTAAGCAGAAGACAATGCGCGTCGTCCCACAGTCGGTCGGTGGCTATGTGAACTTGACACGAGCATCGTCAGAGTAAAGCAGGAGGCGTTGGATGGCCTTCCGCAGTCGATCAGAGGCCGTGGGGACACGTGTTGGGCACGGTCACAGTCGAGCAAAAGGCGATGCGCGTCGTCCCAGAGTCGATCGGAGGCAGTAGGGACTCGTGTTAGGCACATTCATAGTCGAGCAAAAGGCAATGCGCGTCGTCCCTGAGTCGATCGGTGGCAGTGGGGACCCGGCGCGTGCATCGTTAGGGTGGAGCAGGAGACGCTGGAGGGCGTCACTCAGTCAATCTGAGGCTGTAGGGACACAAGTTAGGCACGGTCACAGTCGAGCGAAACGCAATGCGCGTCGACCCAGAGTCGATCGGAGGCAGTGGGGACTCGTGTTAGGCACGGTCACAGTTGGGCAGAAGACAATGCGCGTCGTCCCACAGTCGGTCGGTGGCAATGTGGACTTGACACGAGCATCGTCAGAGTGGAGCAGGAGGCGTTGGACGGCCTCCCGCAGTCGATCAGAGGCCGTGGGGACACGTGTTGGGCACGGTCACAGTCG
Source organism: Neodiprion virginianus (assembly GCF_021901495.1). Classification (NCBI taxonomy): domain Eukaryota; kingdom Metazoa; phylum Arthropoda; class Insecta; order Hymenoptera; family Diprionidae; genus Neodiprion; species Neodiprion virginianus. The sequence goes on along the minus strand of NC_060883.1, from coordinate 10,242,618 downwards.
AGCAAAAGGCAATGCGCGTCGTCCCAGAGTCGATCAGAGGCAGGAGGGACTCGTGTTAGGCACGGTCACGGTCGAGCAGAAGGCAATGCGCGTCGTCCCACAGTCGATCGGTGGCAATGTGGACTCGACACGAGCATCGTCGGTGTGAAGCGGTGGGCGACGATTGGCGTCCCGCAGGCGATCAGAGGCCGTAGGGACTCGTGATGGGCACGGTCACAGTCGAGCGAAACGCGATGCGCGTCGACCCAGAGTCGATCGGAGGCAGTGGGGACTCGTGTGAGGCACGGTCACAGTTGAGCAGAAGACAATGCGCGTCGTCCCTGAGTCGATCGGTGGCAAGAGGGACTCGTGTTAGGCACGGTCACAGTCGAGCAAAAGGCAATGCGCGTCGTCCCTGAGTCGATCGGTGGCAATGTGGGCTTGACACGAGCATCGTCAGAGTAAAGCAGGAGGCGTTGGATGGCCTTCCGCAGTCGATCAGAGGCCGTGGGGACACGTGTTGGGCACGGTCACAGTCGAGCAAAAGGCAATGCGCGTCGTCCCTGAGTCGATCGGTGGCAATGTGAACTTGACACGAGCATCGTCAGAGTAAAGCAGGAGGCGTTGGATGGCCTTCCGCAGTCGATCAGAGGCCGTGGGGACACGTGTTGGGCACGGTCACAGTCGAGCAAAAGGCGATGCGCGTCGTCCCAGAGTCGATCGGAGGCAGTAGGGACTCGTGTTAGGCACATTCATAGTCGAGCAAAAGGCAATGCGCGTCGTCCCTGAGTCGATCGGTGGCAGAGGGGACCCGACGCGTGCATCGTTAGGGTGGAGCAGGAGACGCTGGAGGGCGTCACTCAGTCAATCTGAGGCTGTGGGGACACAAGTTAGGCACGGTCACAGTCGAGCGAAACGCAATGCGCGTCGACCCAGAGTCGATCGGAGGCAGTGGGGACTCGTGTTAGGCACGGTCACAGTTGAGCAGAAGACAATGCGCGTCGTCCCACAGTCGGTCGGTGGCAATGTGGACTTGACACGAGCATCGTCAGAGTGGAGCAGGAGGCGTTGGATGGCCTCCCGCAGTCGATCAGAGGCCGTGGGGACACGTGTTGGGCACGGTCACAGTCGAGCAAAAGGCAATGCGCGTCGTCCCAGAGTCGATCAGAGGCAGGAGGGACTCGTGTTAGGCACGGTCACGGTCGAGCAGAAGGCAATGCGCGTCGTCCCACAGTCGATCGGTGGCAATGTGGACTCGACACGAGCATCGTCGGTGTGAAGCGGTGGGCGACGATTGGCGTCCCGCAGGCGATCAGAGGCCGTAGGGACTCGTGATGGGCACGGTCACAGTCGAGCGAAAGGCAATGCGCGTCGTCCCAGAGTCGATCAGAGGCAAGAGGGACTCGTGTTAGGCACGGTCACAGTCGAGCAAAAGGCAATGCGCGTCGTCCCTGAGTCGATCGGTGGCAATGTGGACTTGACACGAGCATCGTCTGAGTAAAGCAGGAGGCGTTGGAGGGCGTCCCGCAGTCGATCTGAGGCCGTGGTGACAAGAGTTAGGCACGGTCACAGTCGAGCAAAAGGCGATGCGCGTCGTCCCTGAGTCGATCGGCGGGAGTGGGGACTCGACACGAGCATCGTCGGTGTGAAGCGGGGTGCGACGGTTGGCGTCCCACAGTCGACCAGAGGCCGTGGTGACACGAGTTAGGCACGGTCACAGTCGAGCAGAAGGCAATGCGCGTCGTCCCAGAGTCGATCAGAGGCAGTGGGGACTCGTGTTGGGCACGGTCACAGTCGAGCAGAAGGCAATGCGCGTCGTCCCAGAGTCGATCGGAGGCAGTAGAGACTCGTGTTAGGCACGGTCACAGTCGAGCAAAAGGCAATGCGCGTCGTCCCACAGTCGATCGGTGGCGATGTGGACTCGACACGAGCATCGTCGGAGTGAAGCGGTGGGCGACGATTGGCGTCCCACAGTCGACCAGAGGCCGTGGTGACACGAGTTAGGCACGGTCACAGTCGAGCAGAAGGCAATGCGCGTCGTCCCAGGGTCGATCCACGGCGGTGTTGACTTGACCCGAGCATCTTCAAAGGAAGCAGGAGGCGTTGTAGGGTGTCCCGCAGTCGATCTGAGGCCGTGAGGACACGTGTTCGGCACGGTCATAGTCAATCAAAAGGCAATGCGCGTCGTCCCTGAGTCGATCGGTGGCAGTGGGGACCCGTCGCGTGCATCGTTAGGGTGGAGCAGGAGACGCTGGAGGGCGTCACTCAGTCAATCTGAGGCCGTGGGGACACGAGTTAGGCACGGTCACGGTCGAGTAAGAGGCAATGCGCGTCTTTCCAGCGTCGATTCACGGCAGTATTGACTTGACACGAGCATCGTTAGAGGGTGCCGGAGGCGTTGGAGGGCGTCCCGCAGTCGATCTGAGGCCGTGGTGACAAGAGTTAGGCACGGTCATAGTCGGGCAGAAGGCAATGCGCGTCGTCCCAGAGTCGATCGGAGCCAGCGGGGACTCGTGTTAGGCACGGTCACAGTCGAGCATAAGGAAATGCGCGTCATCCCTGAGTCGATCGGTGGCAATGTGGACTTGACACGAGCATCGTCTGAGTGGAGCAGGAGGCGTTGGATGACCTCCCGCAGTCGATCAGAGGCCGTGGGCACACGTGTTAGGCACGGTCACAGTCGACCAAACGGCAATGCGCGTGGTCCCAGGGTCGATCCACGGCAGTGTTGACTTGACCCGAGCATCTTCAAAGGGAGCAGGAGGCGTTGTAGGGTGTCCCGCAGTCAATCTGAGGCCGTGAGGACACGTGTTAGGCACGGTCATAGTAGAGCAAAAGGCAATGCGCGTCGTCCCTGAGTCGATCGGTGGCAGTGGGGACCCGACGCGTGCATCGTTAGGGTGGAGCAGGAGACGCTGGAGGGTGTCACTCAGTCAATCTGAGGCCGTGGGGACACGTGTTGGGCACGGTCACAGTCGAGCAAAAGGCAATGCGGGTCGTCCCTGAGTCGATCGGCGGCAGCGGGGACTCGACACGAGCATCGTCGGAGTGAAGCGGTGGGCGACGATTGGCGTCCCACAGTCGACCAGAGGCCGTGGTGACACGAGTTAGGCACGGTCACAGTCGAGCAGAAGGCAATGCGCGTCGTCCCAGAGTCGATCGGAGGCAGTGGGGACTCGTGTTGGGCACGGTCACAGTCGAGCGAAACGCAATGCGCGTCGACCCAGAGTCGATCGGAGGCAGTGGGGACTCGTGTTAGGCACGGTCACAGTTAAGCAGAAGACAATGCGCGTCGTCCCACAGTCGGTCGGTGGCTATGTGAACTTGACACGAGCATCGTCAGAGTAAAGCAGGAGGCGTTGGATGGCCTTCCGCAGTCGATCAGAGGCCGTGGGGACACGTGTTGGGCACGGTCACAGTCGAGCAAAAGGCGATGCGCGTCGTCCCAGAGTCGATCGGAGGCAGTAGGGACTCGTGTTAGGCACATTCATAGTCGAGCAAAAGGCAATGCGCGTCGTCCCTGAGTCGATCGGTGGCAGTGGGGACCCGGCGCGTGCATCGTTAGGGTGGAGCAGGAGACGCTGGAGGGCGTCACTCAGTCAATCTGAGGCTGTAGGGACACAAGTTAGGCACGGTCACAGTCGAGCGAAACGCAATGCGCGTCGACCCAGAGTCGATCGGAGGCAGTGGGGACTCGTGTTAGGCACGGTCACAGTTGGGCAGAAGACAATGCGCGTCGTCCCACAGTCGGTCGGTGGCAATGTGGACTTGACACGAGCATCGTCAGAGTGGAGCAGGAGGCGTTGGACGGCCTCCCGCAGTCGATCAGAGGCCGTGGGGACACGTGTTGGGCACGGTCACAGTCGAGCAAAAGGCAATGCGCGTCGTCCCAGAGTCGATCAGAGGCAGGAGGGACTCGTGTTAGGCACGGTCACGGTCGAGCAGAAGGCAATGCGCGTCGTCCCACAGTCGATCGGTGGCAATGTGGACTCGACACGAGCATCGTCGGTGTGAAGCGGTGGGCGACGATTGGCGTCCCGCAGGCGATCAGAGGCCGTAGGGACTCGTGATGGGCACGGTCACAGTCGAGCGAAACGCGATGCGCGTCGACCCAGAGTCGATCGGAGGCAGTGGGGACTCGTGTGAGGCACGGTCACAGTTGAGCAGAAGACAATGCGCGTCGTCCCTGAGTCGATCGGTGGCAAGAGGGACTCGTGTTAGGCACGGTCACAGTCGAGCAAAAGGCAATGCGCGTCGTCCCTGAGTCGATCGGTGGCAATGTGGGCTTGACACGAGCATCGTCAGAGTAAAGCAGGAGGCGTTGGATGGCCTTCCGCAGTCGATCAGAGGCCGTGGGGACACGTGTTGGGCACGGTCACAGTCGAGCAAAAGGCAATGCGCGTCGTCCCTGAGTCGATCGGTGGCAATGTGAACTTGACACGAGCATCGTCAGAGTAAAGCAGGAGGCGTTGGATGGCCTTCCGCAGTCGATCAGAGGCCGTGGGGACACGTGTTGGGCACGGTCACAGTCGAGCAAAAGGCGATGCGCGTCGTCCCAGAGTCGATCGGAGGCAGTAGGGACTCGTGTTAGGCACATTCATAGTCGAGCAAAAGGCAATGCGCGTCGTCCCTGAGTCGATCGGTGGCAGAGGGGACCCGACGCGTGCATCGTTAGGGTGGAGCAGGAGACGCTGGAGGGCGTCACTCAGTCAATCTGAGGCTGTGGGGACACAAGTTAGGCACGGTCACAGTCGAGCGAAACGCAATGCGCGTCGACCCAGAGTCGATCGGAGGCAGTGGGGACTCGTGTTAGGCACGGTCACAGTTGAGCAGAAGACAATGCGCGTCGTCCCACAGTCGGTCGGTGGCAATGTGGACTTGACACGAGCATCGTCAGAGTGGAGCAGGAGGCGTTGGATGGCCTCCCGCAGTCGATCAGAGGCCGTGGGGACACGTGTTGGGCACGGTCACAGTCGAGCAAAAGGCAATGCGCGTCGTCCCAGAGTCGATCAGAGGCAGGAGGGACTCGTGTTAGGCACGGTCACGGTCGAGCAGAAGGCAATGCGCGTCGTCCCACAGTCGATCGGTGGCAATGTGGACTCGACACGAGCATCGTCGGTGTGAAGCGGTGGGCGACGATTGGCGTCCCGCAGGCGATCAGAGGCCGTAGGGACTCGTGATGGGCACGGTCACAGTCGAGCGAAAGGCAATGCGCGTCGTCCCAGAGTCGATCAGAGGCAAGAGGGACTCGTGTTAGGCACGGTCACAGTCGAGCAAAAGGCAATGCGCGTCGTCCCTGAGTCGATCGGTGGCAATGTGGACTTGACACGAGCATCGTCTGAGTAAAGCAGGAGGCGTTGGAGGGCGTCCCGCAGTCGATCTGAGGCCGTGGTGACAAGAGTTAGGCACGGTCACAGTCGAGCAAAAGGCGATGCGCGTCGTCCCTGAGTCGATCGGCGGGAGTGGGGACTCGACACGAGCATCGTCGGTGTGAAGCGGGGTGCGACGGTTGGCGTCCCACAGTCGACCAGAGGCCGTGGTGACACGAGTTAGGCACGGTCACAGTCGAGCAGAAGGCAATGCGCGTCGTCCCAGAGTCGATCAGAGGCAGTGGGGACTCGTGTTGGGCACGGTCACAGTCGAGCAGAAGGCAATGCGCGTCGTCCCAGAGTCGATCGGAGGCAGTAGAGACTCGTGTTAGGCACGGTCACAGTCGAGCAAAAGGCAATGCGCGTCGTCCCTGAGTCGATAGGCGGCAGCGGGGACTCGACACGAGCATCGTCGGAGTGAAGCGGTGGGCGACGATTGGCGTCCCACAGTCGACCAGAGGCCGTGGCGACACGTGTTAGGCACGGTCACAGTCGACCAAAAGGCAATGCGCGTCGTCCCAGGGTCGATCCACGGCAGTGTTGACTTGACCCGAGCATCTTCAAAGGGAGCAGGAGGCGTTGTAGGGTGACCCGCAGTCGATCTGAGGCCGTGAGGACACGTGTTAGGCACGGTCATAGTCGAGCAAAAGGCAATGCGCGTCGTCCCCGAGTCGATCGGTGGCAGTGGGGACCCGACGCGTGCATCGTTAGGGTGAAGCAGGAGACGCTGGAGGGCGTCACTCAGTCAATCTGAGGCTGTGGGGACACGAGTTAGGCACGGTCACGGTCGAGTAAGAGGCAATGCGCGTCTTTCCAGCGTCGATTCACGGCAGTATTGACTTGACACGAGCATCGTTAGAGGGGGCAGGAGGCGTTGGAGGGCGTCCCGCAGTCGATCTGAGGCCGTGGTGACAAGAGTTAGGCACGGTCAGAGTCGAGCAGAAGGCAATGCGCGTCGTCCCAGAGTCGATCGGAGGCAGCGGGGACTCGTGTTAGGCACGGTCACAGTCGAGCAGAAGGAAATGCGCGTCATCCCTGAGTCGATCGGTGGCAATGTGGACTTGACACGAGCATCGTCTGAGTGGAGCAGGAGGCGTTGGATGACCTCCCGCAGTCGATCAGAGGCCGTGGGCACACGTGTTGGGCACGGTCACAGTCGACCAAACGGCAATGCGCGTGGTCCCAGGGTCGATCCACGGCAGTGTTGACTTGACCCGAGCATCTTCAAAGGGAGCAGGAGGCGTTGTAGGGTGTCCCGCAGTCAATCTGAGGCCGTGAGGACACGTGTTAGGCACGGTCATAGTAGAGCAAAAGGCAATGCGCGTCGTCCCTGAGTCGATCGGTGGCAGTGGGGACCCGACGCGTGCATCGTTAGGGTGGAGCAGGAGACGCTGGAGGGTGTCACTCAGTCAATCTGAGGCCGTGGGGACACGTGTTGGGCACGGTCACAGTCGAGCAAAAGGCAATGCGGGTCGTCCCTGAGTCGATCGGCGGCAGCGGGGACTCGACACGAGCATCGTCGGAGTGAAGCGGGGTGCGACGGTTGGCGTCCCACAGTCGACCAGAGGCCGTGGTGACACGAGTTAGGCAAGGTCACAGTCGAGCAGACGGCAATGCGCGTCGTCCCAGAGTCGATCGGAGGCAGTGGGGACTCGTGTTGGGCACGGTCACAGTCGAGCGAAACGCAATGCGCGTCGACCCAGAGTCGATCGGAGGCAGTGGGGACTCGTGTTAGGCACGGTCACAGTTAAGCAGAAGACAATGCGCGTCGTCCCACAGTCGGTCGGTGGCAATGTGAACTTGACACGAGCATCGTCAGAGTAAAGCAGGAGGCGTTGGATGGCCTTCCGCAGTCGATCTGAGGCCGTGGGGACACGTGTTGGGCACGGTCACAGTCGAGCAAAAGGCGATGCGCGTCGTCCCAGAGTCGATCGGAGGCAGTGGGGACCCGGCGCGTGCATCGTTAGGGTGGAGCAGGAGACGCTGGAGGGCGTCACTCAGTCAATCTGAGGCTGTAGGGACACAAGTTAGGCACGGTCACAGTCGAGCGAAACGCAATGCGCGTCGACCCAGAGTCGATCGGAGGCAGTGGGGACTCGTGTTAGGCACGGTCACAGTTGGGCAGAAGACAATGCGCGTCGTCCCACAGTCGGTCGGTGGCAATGTGGACTTGACACGAGCATCGTCAGAGTGGAGCAGGAGGCGTTGGATGGCCTCCCGCAGTCGATCAGAGGCCGTGGAGACACGTGTTGGGCACGGTCACAGTCGAGCAAAAGGCAATGCGCGTCGTCCCAGAGTCGATCAGAGGCAGGAGGGACTCGTGTTAGGCACGGTCACGGTCGAGCAGGAGGCAATGCGCGTCGTCCCACAGTCGATCGGTGACAATGTGGACTCGACACGAGCATCGTCGGTGTGAAGCGGTGGGCGACGATTGGCGTCCCGCAGGCGATCAGAGGCCGTAGGGACTCGTGATGGGCACGGTAACAGTCGAGCGAAACGCGATGCGCGTCGACCCAGAGTCGATCGGAGGCAGTGGGGACTCGTGTTAGGCACGGTCACAGTTGAGCAGAAGACAATGCGCGTCGTCCCTGAGTCGATCGGTGGCAAGAGGGACTCGTGTTAGGCACGGTCACAGTCGAGCAAAAGGCAATGCGCGTCGTCCCTGAGTCGATCGGTGGCAATGTGGGCTTGACACGAGCATCGTCAGAGTAAAGCAGGAGGCGTTGGATGGCCTTCCGCAGTCGATCAGAGGCCGTGGGGACACGTGTTGGGCACGGTCACAGTCGAGCAAAAGGCAATGCGCGTCGTCCCTGAGTCGATCGGTGGCAATGTGAACTTGACACGAGCATCGTCAGAGTAAAGCAGGAGGCGTTGGATGGCCTTCCGCAGTCGATCAGAGGCCGTGGGGACACGTGTTGGGCACGGTCACAGTCGAGCAAAAGGCGATGCGCGTCGTCCCAGAGTCGATCGGAGGCAGTAGGGACTCGTGTTAGGCACATTCATAGTCGAGCAAAAGGCAATGCGCGTCGTCCCTGAGTCGATCGGTGGCAGAGGGGACCCGACGCGTGCATCGTTAGGGTGGAGCAGGAGACGCTGGAGGGCGTCACTCAGTCAATCTGAGGCTGTGGGGACACAAGTTAGGCACGGTCACAGTCGAGCGAAACGCAATGCGCGTCGACCCAGAGTCGATCGGAGGCAGTGGGGACTCGTGTTAGGCACGGTCACAGTTGAGCAGAAGACAATGCGCGTCGTCCCACAGTCGGTCGGTGGCAATGTGGACTTGACACGAGCATCGTCAGAGTGGAGCAGGAGGCGTTGGAGGGCGTCCCGCAGTCGATCTGAGGCCGTGGTGACAAGAGTTAGGCACGGTCACAGTCGAGCAAAAGGCGATGCGCGTCGTCCCTGAGTCGATCGGCGGGAGTGGGGACTCGACACGAGCATCGTCGGTGTGAAGCGGGGTGCGACGGTTGGCGTCCCACAGTCGACCAGAGGCCGTGGTGACACGAGTTAGGCACGGTCACAGTCGAGCAGAAGGCAATGCGCGTCGTCCCAGAGTCGATCAGAGGCAGTGGGGACTCGTGTTGGGCACGGTCACAGTCGAGCAGAAGGCAATGCGCGTCGTCCCAGAGTCGATCGGAGGCAGTAGAGACTCGTGTTAGGCACGGTCACAGTCGAGCAAAAGGCAATGCGCGTCGTCCCTGAGTCGATAGGCGGCAGCGGGGACTCGACACGAGCATCGTCGGAGTGAAGCGGTGGGCGACGATTGGCGTCCCACAGTCGACCAGAGGCCGTGGCGACACGTGTTAGGCACGGTCACAGTCGACCAAAAGGCAATGCGCGTCGTCCCAGGGTCGATCCACGGCAGTGTTGACTTGACCCGAGCATCTTCAAAGGGAGCAGGAGGCGTTGTAGGGTGACCCGCAGTCGATCTGAGGCCGTGAGGACACGTGTTAGGCACGGTCATAGTCGAGCAAAAGGCAATGCGCGTCGTCCCTGAGTCGATCGGTGGCAGTGGGGACCCGACGCGTGCATCGTTAGGGTGAAGCAGGAGACGCTGGAGGGCGTCACTCAGTCAATCTGAGGCTGTGGGGACACGAGTTAGGCACGGTCACGGTCGAGTAAGAGGCAATGCGCGTCTTTCCAGCGTCGATTCACGGCAGTATTGACTTGACACGAGCATCGTTAGAGGGAGCAGGAGGCGTTGGAGGGCGTCCCGCAGCCGATCTGAGGCCGTGGTGACAAGAGTTAGGCACGGTCAGAGTCGAGCAGAAGGCAATGCGCGTCGTCCCAGAGTCGATCGGAGGCAGCGGGGACTCGTGTTAGGCACGGTCACAGTCGAGCAGAAGGAAATGCGCGTCATCCCTGAGTCGATCGGTGGCAATGTGGACTTGACACGAGCATCGTCTGAGTGGAGCAGGAGGCGTTGGATGGCCTCCCGCAGTCGATCAGAGGCCGTGGGCACACGTGTTAGGCACGGTCACAGTCGACCAAAAGGCAATGCGCGTCGTCCCATAGTCGATCAGAGGCAGGAGGGACTCGTGTTTCGCACGGTCACAGTCGAGCAGAAGGCAATGCGCGTCGTCCCACAGCCGATCGGTGGCGATGTGGACTCGACACGAGCATCGTCGGAGTGAAGCGGTGGGCGACGATTGGCGTCCCACAGTCGACCAGAGGCCGTGGTGACACGAGTTAGGCACGGTCACAGTCGAGCAGAAGGCAATGCGCGTCGTCCCAGGGTCGATCCACGGCGGTGTTGACTTGACCCGAGCATCTTCAAAGGAAGCAGGAGGCGTTGTAGGGTGTCCCGCAGTCGATCTGAGGCCGTGAGGACACGTGTTAGGCACGGTCATAGTCAATCAAAAGGCAATGCGCGTCGTCCCTGAGTCGATCGGTGGCAGTGGGGACCCGTCGCGTGCATCGTTAGGGTGGAGCAGGAGACGCTGGAGGGCGTCACTCAGTCAATCTGAGGCCGTGGGGACACGAGTTAGGCACGGTCACGGTCGAGTAAGAGGCAATGCGCGTCTTTCCAGCGTCGATTCACGGCAGTATTGACTTGACACGAGCATCGTTAGAGGGTGCCGGAGGCGTTGGAGGGCGTCCCGCAGTCGATCTGAGGCCGTGGTGACAAGAGTTAGGCACGGTCATAGTCGAGCAGAAGGCAATGCGCGTCGTCCCAGAGTCGATCGGAGCCAGCGGGGACTCGTGTTAGGCACGGTCACAGTCGAGCATAAGGAAATGCGCGTCATCCCTGAGTCGATCGGTGGCAATGTGGACTTGACACGAGCATCGTCTGAGTGGAGCAGGAGGCGTTGGATGACCTCCCGCAGTCGATCAGAGGCCGTGGGCACACGTGTTAGGCACGGTCACAGTCGACCAAACGGCAATGCGCGTGGTCCCAGGGTCGATCCACGGCAGTGTTGACTTGACCCGAGCATCTTCAAAGGGAGCAGGAGGCGTTGTAGGGTGTCCCGCAGTCAATCTGAGGCCGTGAGGACACGTGTTAGGCACGGTCATAGTAGAGCAAAAGGCAATGCGCGTCGTCCCTGAGTCGATCGGTGGCAGTGGGGACCCGACGCGTGCATCGTTAGGGTGGAGCAGGAGACGCTGGAGGGTGTCACTCAGTCAATCTGAGGCCGTGGGGACACGTGTTGGGCACGGTCACAGTCGAGCAAAAGGCAATGCGGGTCGTCCCTGAGTCGATCGGCGGCAGCGGGGACTCGACACGAGCATCGTCGGAGTGAAGCGGTGGGCGACGATTGGCGTCCCACAGTCGACCAGAGGCCGTGGTGACACGAGTTAGGCACGGTCACAGTCGAGCAGATGGCAATGCGCGTCGTCCCAGAGTCGATCGGAGGCAGTGGGGACTCGTGTTGGGCACGGTCACAGTCGAGCGAAACGCAATGCGCGTCGACCCAGAGTCGATCGGAGGCAGTGGGGACTCGTGTTAGGCACGGTCACAGTTAAGCAGAAGACAATGCGCGTCGTCCCACAGTCGGTCGGTGGCTATGTGAACTTGACACGAGCATCGTCAGAGTAAAGCAGGAGGCGTTGGATGGCCTTCCGCAGTCGATCAGAGGCCGTGGGGACACGTGTTGGGCACGGTCACAGTCGAGCAAAAGGCGATGCGCGTCGTCCCAGAGTCGATCGGAGGCAGTAGGGACTCGTGTTAGGCACATTCATAGTCGAGCAAAAGGCAATGCGCGTCGTCCCTGAGTCGATCGGTGGCAGAGGGGACCCGACGCGTGCATCGTTAGGGTGGAGCAGGAGACGCTGGAGGGCGTCACTCAGTCAATCTGAGGCTGTGGGGACACAAGTTAGGCACGGTCACAGTCGAGCGAAACGCAATGCGCGTCGACCCAGAGTCGATCGGAGGCAGTGGGGACTCGTGTTAGGCACGGTCACAGTTGAGCAGAAGACAATGCGCGTCGTCCCACAGTCGGTCGGTGGCAATGTGGACTTGACACGAGCATCGTCAGAGTGGAGCAGGAGGCGTTGGATGGCCTCCCGCAGTCGATCAGAGGCCGTGGGGACACGTGTTGGGCACGGTCACAGTCGAGCAAAAGGCAATGCGCGTCGTCCCAGAGTCGATCAGAGGCAGGAGGGACTCGTGTTAGGCACGGTCACGGTCGAGCAGAAGGCAATGCGCGTCGTCCCACAGTCGATCGGTGGCAATGTGGACTCGACACGAGCATCGTCGGTGTGAAGCGGTGGGCGACGATTGGCGTCCCGCAGGCGATCAGAGGCCGTAGGGACTCGTGATGGGCACGGTCACGGTCGAGCGAAAGGCAATGCGCGTCGTCCCAGAGTCGATCAGAGGCAAGAGGGACTCGTGTTAGGCACGGTCAGAGTCGAGCAGAAGGCAATGCGCGTCGTCCCAGAGTCGATCGGAGGCAGCGGGGACTCGTGTTAGGCACGGTCACAGTCGAGCAGAAGGAAATGCGCGTCATCCCTGAGTCGATCGGTGGCAATGTGGACTTGACACGAGCATCGTCTGAGTGGAGCAGGAGGCGTTGGATGGCCTCCCGCAGTCGATCAGAGGCCGTGGGCACACGTGTTAGGCACGGTCACAGTCGACCAAAAGGCAATGCGCGTCGTCCCATAGTCGATCAGAGGCAGGAGGGACTCGTGTTTCGCACGGTCACAGTCGAGCAGAAGGCAATGCGCGTCGTCCCACAGTCGATCGGTGGCGATGTGGACTCGACACGAGCATCGTCGGAGTGAAGCGGTGGGCGACGATTGGCGTCCCACAGTCGACCAGAGGCCGTGGTGACACGAGTTAGGCACGGTCACAGTCGAGCAGAAGGCAATGCGCGTCGTCCCAGGGTCGATCCACGGCGGTGTTGACTTGACCCGAGCATCTTCAAAGGAAGCAGGAGGCGTTGTAGGGTGTCCCGCAGTCGATCTGAGGCCGTGAGGACACGTGTTAGGCACGGTCATAGTCAATCAAAAGGCAATGCGCGTCGTCCCTGAGTCGATCGGTGGCAGTGGGGACCCGTCGCGTGCATCGTTAGGGTGGAGCAGGAGACGCTGGAGGGCGTCACTCAGTCAATCTGAGGCCGTGGGGACACGAGTTAGGCACGGTCACGGTCGAGTAAGAGGCAATGCGCGTCTTTCCAGCGTCGATTCACGGCAGTATTGACTTGACACGAGCATCGTTAGAGGGTGCAGGAGGCGTTGGAGGGCGTCCCGCAGTCGATCTGAGGCCGTGGTGACAAGAGTTAGGCACGGTCATAGTCGAGCAGAAGGCAATGCGCGTCGTCCCAGAGTCGATCGGAGCCAGCGGGGACTCGTGTTAGGCACGGTCACAGTCGAGCATAAGGAAATGCGCGTCATCCCTGAGTCGATCGGTGGCAATGTGGACTTGACACGAGCATCGTCTGAGTGGAGCAGGAGGCGTTGGATGACCTCCCGCAGTCGATCAGAGGCCGTGGGCACACGTGTTAGGCACGGTCACAGTCGACCAAACGGCAATGCGCGTGGTCCCAGGGTCGATCCACGGCAGTGTTGACTTGACCCGAGCATCTTCAAAGGGAGCAGGAGGCGTTGTAGGGTGTCCCGCAGTCAATCTGAGGCCGTGAGGACACGTGTTAGGCACGGTCATAGTAGAGCAAAAGGCAATGCGCGTCGTCCCTGAGTCGATCGGTGGCAGTGGGGACCCGACGCGTGCATCGTTAGGGTGGAGCAGGAGACGCTGGAGGGTGTCACTCAGTCAATCTGAGGCCGTGGGGACACGTGTTGGGCACGGTCACAGTCGAGCAAAAGGCAATGCGGGTCGTCCCTGAGTCGATCGGCGGCAGCGGGGACTCGACACGAGCATCGTCGGAGTGAAGCGGTGGGCGACGATTGGCGTCCCACAGTCGACCAGAGGCCGTGGTGACACGAGTTAGGCACGGTCACAGTCGAGCAGAAGGCAATGCGCGTCGTCCCAGAGTCGATCGGAGGCAGTGGGGACTCGTGTTGGGCACGGTTACAGTCGAGCGAAACGCAATGCGCGTCGACCCAGAGTCGATCGGAGGCAGTGGGGACTCGTGTTAGGCACGGTCACAGTTAAGCAGAAGACAATGCGCGTCGTCCCACAGTCGGTCGGTGGCAATGTGAACTTGACACGAGCATCGTCAGAGTAAAGCAGAAGGCGTTGGATGGCCTTCCGCAGTCGATCAGAGGCCGTGGGGACACGTGTTGGGCACGGTCACAGTCGAGCAAAAGGCGATGCGCGTCGTCCCAGAGTCGATCGGAGGCAGTAGGGACTCGTGTTAGGCACATTCATAGTCGAGCAAAAGGCAATGCGCGTCGTCCCTGAGTCGATCGGTGGCAGTGGGGACCCGTCGCGTGCATCGTTAGGGTGGAGCAGGAGACGCTGGAGGGCGTCACCCAGTCAATCTGAGGCCGTGGGGACACGAGTTAGGCACGGTCACGGTCGAGTAAGAGGCAATGCGCGTCTTTCCAGCGTCGATTCACGGCAGTATTGACTTGACACGAGCATCGTTAGAGGGAGCAGGAGGCGTTGGAGGGCGTCCCGCAGTCGATCTGAGGCCGTGGTGACAAGAGTTAGGCACGGTCATAGTCGAGCAGAAGGCAATGCGCGTCGTCCCAGAGTCGATCGGAGCCAGCGGGGACTCGTGTTAGGCACGGTCACAGTCGAGCAGAAGGAAATGCGCGTCATCCCTGAGTCGATCGGTGGCAATGTGGACTTGACACGAGCATCGTCTGAGTGGAGCAGGAGGCGTTGGATGACCTCCCGCAGTCGATCAGAGGCCGTGGGCACACGTGTTAGGCACGGTCACAGTCGACCAAACGGCAATGCGCGTGGTCCCAGGGTCGATCCACGGCAGTGTTGACTTGACCCGAGCATCTTCAAAGGGAGCAGGAGGCGTTGTAGGGTGTCCCGCAGTCAATCTGAGGCCGTGAGGACACGTGTTAGGCACGGTCATAGTAGAGCAAAAGGCAATGCGCGTCGTCCCTGAGTCGATCGGTGGCAGTGGGGACCCGACGCGTGCATCGTTAGGGTGGAGCAGGAGACGCTGGAGGGCGTCACTCAGTCAATCTGAGGCCGTGGGGACACGTGTTGGGCACGGTCACAGTCGAGCAAAAGGCAATGCGCGTCGTCCCAGAGTTGATCAGAGGCAGGAGGGACTCGTGTTAGGCACGGTCACAGTCGAGCGGAAGGCAATGCGCGTCGTCCCAGAGTCGATCAGAGGCAGTAGGGACTTGTGTTAGGCACGGTCACAGTCGAGCAAAAGGCAATGCGGGTCGTCCCTGAGTCGATCGGCGGCAGCGGGGACTCGACACGAGCATCGTCGGAGTGAAGCGGTGGGCGACGATTGGCGTCCCACAGTCGACCAGAGGCCGTGGCGACACGTGTTAGGCACGGTCACAGTCGACCAAAAGGCAGTGCGCGTCGTCCCAGGGTCGATCCACGGCAGTGTTGACTTGACCCAAGCATCTTCGAAGGGAGCAGGAGGCGTTGTAGGGTGACCCGCAGTCGATCTGAGGCCGTGAGGACGCGTGTTAGGCACGGTCATAGTCGAGCAAAAGGCAATGCGCGTCGTCCCTGAGTCGATCGGTGGCAGTGGGGACCCGGCGCGTGCATCGTTAGGGTGGAGCAGGAGACGCTGGAGGGCGTCACTCAGTCAATCTGAGGCTGTGGGGACACGAGTTAGGCACGGTCACGGTCGAGTAAGAGGCAATGCGCGTCTTTCCTGCGTCGATTCACGGCAGTATTGACTTGACACGAGCATCGTTAGAGGGAGCAGGAGGCGTTGGAGGGCGTCCCGCAGTCGATCTGAGGCCGTGGTGACAAGAGTTAGGCACGGTCACAGTCGAGCAGAAGGCAATGCGCGTCATCCCTAAGTCGATCGGTGGCAATGTGGACTTGACACGAGCATCGTCAGAGTGGAGCAGGAGGCGTTGGATGGCCTCCCGCAGTAGAGATCAGAGGCCGTGGGGACACGTGTTGGGCACGGTCACAGTCGAGCAGAAGGCAATGCGCGTCGTCCCTGAGTCGATCGGCGGGAGTGGGGACTCGACACGAGCATCGTCGGAGTGAAGCGGGGTGCGACGGTTGGCGTCCCACAGTCGACCAGAGGCCGTGGTGACACGAGTTAGGCACGGTCACAGTCGAGCAGAAGGCAATGCGCGTCGTCCCAGAGTCGATCGGAGGCAGTAGGGACTCGTGTTAGGCACATTCATAGTCGAGCAAAAGGCAATGGGCGTCGTCCCTGAGTCGATCGGTGGCAGAGGGGACCCGACGCGTGCATCGTTAGGGTGGAGCAGGAGACGCTGGAGGGCGTCACTCAGTCAATCTGAGGCTGTGGGGACACAAGTTAGGCACGGTCACAGTCGAGCGAAACGCAATGCGCGTCGACCCAGAGTCGATCGGAGGCAGTGGGGACTCGTGTTAGGCACGGTCACAGTTGAGCAGAAGACAATGCGCGTCGTCCCACAGTCGGTCGGTGGCAATGTGGACTTGACACGAGCATCGTCAGAGTGGAGCAGGAGGCGTTGGATGGCTTCCCGCAGTCGATCAGAGGCCGTGGGGACACGTGTTGGGCACGGTCACAGTCGAGCAAAAGGCAATGCGCGTCGTCCCAGAGTCGATCAGAGGCAGGAGGGACTCGTGTTAGGCACGGTCACGGTCGAGCAGAAGGCAATGCGCGTCGTCCCACAGTCGATCGGTGGCAATGTGGACTCGACACGAGCATCGTCGGTGTGAAGCGGTGGGCGACGATTGGCGTCCCGCAGGCGATCAGAGGCCGTAGGGACTCGTGATGGGCACGGTCACAGTCGAGCGAAAGGCAATGCGCGTCGTCCCAGAGTCGATCAGAGGCAAGAGGGACTCGCGTTAGGCACGGTCACAGTCGAGCAAAAGGCAATGCGCGTCGTCCCTGAGTCGATCGGTGGCAATGTGGACTTGACACGAGCATCGTCAGAGTAAAGCAGGAGGCGTTGGAGGGCGTCCCGCAGTCGATCTGAGGCCGTGGTGACAAGAGTTAGGCACGGTCACAGTCGAGCAAAAGGCAATGCGCGTCGTCCCTGAGTCGATCGGCGGGAGTGGGGACTCGACACGAGCATCGTCGGAGTGAAGCGGTGGGCGACGATTGGCGTCCCACAGTCGACCAGAGGCCGTGGCGACACGTGTTAGGCACGGTCACAGTCGACCAAAAGGCAATGCGCGTCGTCCCAGGGTCGATCCACGGCAGTGTTGACTTGACCCGAGCATCTTCAAAGGGAGCAGGAGGCGTTGTGGGGTGACCCGCAGTCATTCTGAGGCCGTGAGGACACGTGTTAGGCACGGTCATAGTCAAGCAAAAGGCAATGCGCGTCGTCCCTGAGTCTATCGGTGGCAGTGGGGACCCGACGCGTGCATCGTTAGGGTGAAGCAGGAGACGCTGGAGGGCGTCACTCAGTCAATCTGAGGCTGTGGGGACACGAGTTAGGCACGGTCACGGTCGAGTAAGAGGCAATGCGCGTCTTTCCAGCGTCGATTCACGGCAGTATTGACTTGACACGAGCATCGTTAGAGGGAGCAGGAGGCGTTGGAGGGCGTCCCGCAGTCGATCTGAGGCCGTGGTGACAAGAGTTAGGCACGGTCAGAGTCGAGCAGAAGGCAATGCGCGTCATCCCTGAGTCGATCGGTGGCAATGTGGACTTGACACGAGCATCGTCTGAGTGGAGCAGGAGGCGTTGGATGGCCTCCCGCAGTCGATCAGAGGCCGTGGGCACACGTGTTAGGCACGGTCACAGTCGACCAAAAGGCAATGCGCGTCGTCCCAGGGTCGATCCACGGCGGTGTTGACTTGACCCGAGCATCTTCAAAGGGAGCAGGAGGCGTTGTAGGGTGTCCCGCAGTCGATCTGAGGCCGTGAGGACACGAGTTAGGCACGGTCATAGTCAATCAAAAGGCAATGCGCGTCGTCCCTGAGTCGATCGGTGGCAGTGGGGACCCGTCGCGTGCATCGTTAGGGTGGAGCAGGAGACGCTGGAGGGCGTCACTCAGTCAATCTGAGGCCGTGGGGACACGAGTTAGGCACGGTCACGGTCGAGTAAGAGGCAATGCGCGTCTTTCCAGCGTCGATTCACGGCAGTATTGACTTGACACGAGCATCGTTAGAGGGAGCAGGAGGCGTTGGAGGGCGTCCCGCAGTCGATCTGAGGCCGTGGTGACAAGAGTTAGGCACGGTCAGAGTCGAGCAGAAGGCAATGCGCGTCGTCCCAGAGTCGATCGGAGGCAGCGGGGACTCGTGTTAGGCACGGTCACAGTCGAGCAGAAGGAAATGCGCGTCATCCCTGAGTCGATCGGTGGCAATGTGGACTTGACACGAGCATCGTCTGAGTGGAGCAGGAGGCGTTGGATGGCCTCCCGCAGTCGATCAGAGGCCGTGGGCACACGTGTTAGGCACGGTCACAGTCGACAAAAAGGCAATGCGCGTCGTCCCATAGTCGATCAGAGGCAGGAGGGACTCGTGTTTCGCACGGTCACAGTCGAGCAGAAGGCAATGCGCGTCGTCCCACAGTCGATCGGTGGCGATGTGGACTCGACACGAGCATCGTCGGAGTGAAGCGGTGGGCGACGATTGGCGTCCCACAGTCGACCAGAGGCCGTGGCGACACGTGTTAGGCACGGTCACAGTCGACCAAAAGGCAATGCGCGTCGTCCCAGGGTCGATCCACGGCAGTGTTGACTTGACCCGAGCATCTTCAAAGAAAGCAGGAGGCGTTGTAGGGTGACCCGCAGTCGATCTGAGGCCGTGAGGACACGTGTTAGGCACGGTCATAGTCGAGCAAAAGGCAATGCGCGTCGTCCCTGAGTCTATCGGTGGCAGTGGGGACCCGACGCGTGCATCGTTAGGGTGAAGCAGGAGACGCTGGAGGGCGTCACTCAGTCAATCTGAGGCTGTGGGGACACGAGTTAGGCACGGTCACGGTCGAGTAAGAGGCAATGCGCGTCTTTCCAGCGTCGATTCACGGCAGTATTGACTTGACACGAGCATCGTTAGAGGGAGCAGGAGGCGTTGGAGGGCGTCCCGCAGTCGATCTGAGGCCGTGGTGACAAGAGTTAGGCACGGTCAGAGTCGAGCAGAAGGCAATGCGCGTCATCCCTGAGTCGATCGGTGGCAATGTGGACTTGACACGAGCATCGTCTGAGTGGAGCAGGAGGCGTTGGATGGCCTCCCGCAGTCGATCAGAGGCCGTGGGCACACGTGTTAGGCACGGTCACAGTCGACCAAAAGGCAATGCGCGTCGACCCAGGGTCGATCCACGGCGGTGTTGACTTGACCCGAGCATCTTCAAAGGGAGCAGGAGGCGTTGTAGGGTGTCCCGCAGTCGATCAGGCCGTGAGGACACGAGTTAGGCACGGTCATAGTCAATCAAAAGGCAATGCGCGTCGTCCCTGAGTCGATCGGTGGCAGTGGGGACCCGTCGCGTGCATCGTTAGGGTGGAGCAGGAGACGCTGGAGGGCGTCACTCAGTCAATCTGAGGCCGTGGGGACACGAGTTAGGCACGGTCACGGTCGAGTAAGAGGCAATGCGCGTCTTTCCAGCGTCGATTCACGGCAGTATTGACTTGACACGAGCATCGTTAGAGGGAGCAGGAGGCGTTGGAGGGCGTCCCGCAGTCGATCTGAGGCCGTGGTGACAAGAGTTAGGCACGGTCAGAGTCGAGCAGAAGGCAATGCGCGTCGTCCCAGAGTCGATCGGAGGCAGCGGGGACTCGTGTTAGGCACGGTCACAGTCGAGCAGAAGGAAATGCGCGTCATCCCTGAGTCGATCGGTGGCAATGTGGACTTGACACGAGCATCGTCTGAGTGGAGCAGGAGGCGTTGGATGGCCTCCCGCAGTCGATCAGAGGCCGTGGGCACACGTGTTAGGCACGGTCACAGTCGACCAAAAGGCAATGCGCGTCGTCCCATAGTCGATCAGAGGCAGGAGGGACTCGTGTTTCGCACGGTCACAGTCGAGCAGAAGGCAATGCGCGTCGTCCCACAGTCGATCGGTGGCGATGTGGACTCGACACGAGCATCGTCGGAGTGAAGCGGTGGGCGACGATTGGCGTCCCACAGTCGACCAGAGGCCGTAGCGACACGTGTTAGGCACGGTCACAGTCGACCAAAAGGCAATGCGCGTCGTCCCTGAGTCGATCGGAGGCTGTAGAGACACGTGTTAGGCACGGTCACAGTCGAGCGAAACGCAATGCGCGTCGTCCCAGAGTCGATCGGAGGCGGTAGGGACTCGTGTTAGGCACGGTCACAGTCGAGCAAAAGGCAATGCGCGTCGTCCCGTAGGCGATCAGAGGCCGTGGGGACACGTGTTCAACACGGTCGCAGTCGAGCGAAAGGCAATGCGCGTCGTCCCTGAGTCGATCGGTGGCAGTGGGGACCCGACACGTGCATCGTTAGAGTGGAGCAGAAAGCGTTGGAGGGCGTCCCGCAGTCGATCTGAGGCCGTGGTGGACACGTGTTAGGCACGGTCACAGTAGATCAAAAGGCAATGCGCGCGTCCCAGAGTCGATCGGAGGCAGTGAGGTCTCGTGATGGGCACGGTCACAGTCGAGCAAAAGGCAATGCGCGTCGTCCCTGAGTCGATCGGCGGGAGTGGGGACTCGACACGAGCATCTTTGGGGTGAAGCGGGGTGCGACGGTTGGCGTCCCACAGTCGACCAGAGGCCGTGGCGACACGTGTTAGGCACGGTCACGGTCGAGCAAAAGGCAATGCACGTCGTCCCAGAGTCGATCGAAGGCAGTGGGGACTCGTGTTAGGCACGGTCACAGTCGAGCAAAAGGCAATGCACGTCGTCCCAGAGTCGATCGAAGGCAGTGGGGACTCGTGTTAGGCACGGTCACAGTCGAGCAGAAGGCAATGCGCGTCGTCCCAGAGTCGATCAGTGGCACTGTGGACTTGACACGAGCATCGTCAGAGTGAAGCAGGGGGCGTTGAATGGCCTCCCGCAGTCAATCAGAGGCCGTGGGGACGCGTGTTAGGCACGGTCACAGTCGAGCAAAAGGCATTGCGCGACGTCCCAGAGTCGATCGGAGGCAGTATTGACTTGACACGAGCATCGTTAGAAGGAGCAGGACGCGTTGGAGAGCGTCCCGCAGTCGATTTGAGGCCGTGGTGACACGAGTAAGGCACGGTCACAGTTATATATACATATACATATATATATATTCATTCACATATATTTATATTATACATCCATATAATAAAATATAAATGAAGGTAACTAGGGTAAAAAATGAGATGAAATGAAGAATGATTATGAATGAAAAAAAATGATTGAAAAATGAAAAAGAATGAAAAATAAGCGGATAATTAGAAATATTCAGGATTTTCCTAAGAATTATGCATAATTTTGAAAAATTGAAATAATGTGAAAAAAATTTTTTTTTTTCAATTTCCCTCTTTTTGAAAGTAAATTGAAAATTATAATATACATATATATATATATGTATATATATATATACATATATATATATATGTGTATATATATATATATATATATTTGTGTATATATATATACATATATATATATATGTATATACATATATATATGTATATATATATATATATATAAATTTATATATATATATATATATATATATATATATATATATATATATATATATATATATATATACATATATATGTATATATATATTTATATATATTTATATTATACATTAATATGATAGAATATAAATAAAGGTAATTGAGGTAAATAATGTAATAAAATAAAAAATAATTGTGGACGGAAAAATCATAAAAAAATGAAATGAAATGAAAAATGAGCGAATAATCAAAAATATTCAGGATTCTTCTGATAATCATACATAATTTGGAAAAATTGAAATATTGTGAAAAAAATTTTTTTTTTTTCAATTTTCCTCTTTCTAAAAGTAAATTGAAAATTATAATATACATATATATAATCATATATATATGTACATATATGTATATATATATATATATATATATGGATATATATGTATATATATATATATATATATATATATATATATATATTTATATTATACATTAATATAATAGAATATAAATAAAGGTAATTGAGGTAAATAATGTAATAAAATAAAAAATGATTGTGAATGGAAAAAAATTATGAAAAAATGAAATAAAATATAAAATGAGCGAATAATTAAAAATATTTAGGATTTTTCTGATAATTATACATAATTTTAAAAAATTGAAATATTGTGGAAAAATTTTTTTTTTTCCAATTTCCCTCTTTTTAAGAGTAAATTGAAAATTATAATATAACATATATATATTCATATATATATCATATATATATGCATATATTTATATATATATATATGTATACTATATGTATATATATATATATATATATAGATATATATGTATATATATATTTATATATATTCATATTATACATTAATATAATAAAATATAAATGAAGGTAATTGAGGTCAATAATGTAATAAATAAAAAATAATTGTGAATGGGAAAAATTATGAAAAATTGAAATAAAATAAAAAATAAGCACATAATTAAAAATATTCAGGATTTTTCTAATAATTATACATAATTTTGAAATTTGAAATAATGTAAGAAAAATTTTTTTTTTTTCAATTTCCCATTTTTAAAAGTAAATTGAAAAATTATAATATACATATGTATATATATATATATACATATATATATATATATATATATAGATATATATATATATATATATATATATATATATGTATATATATGTATATATATTTGTGTATATATGTATATGGATGTATATGTATACATATATATATATATATACATATATATGTATATATATATTTATATATATTTATATTATACATTAATATAATAGAATATAAATGAAGGTAATTGAGGTAAATAATGTAATAAAATAAAAAATAATTGTGGACGGAAAAAATCATAAAAAAATGAAATAAAATGAAAAATAAGCGAATAATCAAAAATATTTAGGATTTTTCTGATAATTATGCATAATTTCAAGAAATTGAAATATTGAGGGAAAAAATTTTTTTTTTTAATTTCCCTTCTTTTAGAAGTAAATTAAAAATTATAGTA
The DNA here is from genome assembly GCF_021901495.1 of Neodiprion virginianus. Taxonomy (NCBI): domain Eukaryota; kingdom Metazoa; phylum Arthropoda; class Insecta; order Hymenoptera; family Diprionidae; genus Neodiprion; species Neodiprion virginianus. The sequence goes on along the minus strand of NC_060883.1, from coordinate 10,219,696 downwards.
TACATATGTATAGTCATATATATGTATATATATGTGTATATATATATATATATATATATATATATATATGTATACATATAAATATATATATAGATATATATGTATATATATATTCATATTATACAATAATATAATAAAAATATAAATAAAGGTAATTGAGGTTAATAATGTAATAAAATAAAAAATGAATTGTTAATGGATCAAATTATAAAAAAATGAAATAGAATAAAAAAATAAGCGAATGATTGAAAATATTCGGGATTTTTCTAATAATTATACATAATTTGAAAAATTGGAATAATGTGAAAAAAATTTTTTTTTTTTCAATTTCATATTTTTTAAAAGCAAATTGAAAATTATAATATACATATGTATATATATATACACATATATATATTTATATATATATATATATATATTTGTATATATATGTATATATATATATATATATATATATAGATATATATGTATATATTATTTATTATATATTTATATTATACATCAATATAATAAAATATAAATAAAGGTAATTGAGGTAAATAATGTAATAAAATAAAAAATGATTGTTAATGGATCTAATTATAAAAAAATGAAATAAAATAAAAAATAAGCGAATGATTGAAAATATTCAGGATTTTTCTAATAATTATACATAATTTTGAAAAATTGGAATAATGTAAAAAAAAATTTTTTTTTTCAATTTCACATTTTTTAAAAGCAAATTGAAAATTATAATATACATATCTATATATATATACACATATATATATTTATGTATATATATATATATATATATATATATATATATATATATATATATATATATATATATATATATACATATATATATATATATATGTATATATTCATATATATATATATATATATATATATATATATATATATATATATATATATATATACACACATATATATTTGTATATATATATTTATATTATACAATAATATAATAAAATATAAATAAAGGTAATTGAGGTAAATAATGTAATAAAATAAAAAATGATAGTGAATGGATCAAATTATAAAAAAATAAAATAAGATAAAAAAATAAGCGAATGATTAAAAATATTCAGGATTTTTCTGATAATTATGCATAATTTTAAGTAATTGAAATATTGTGGAAAAATTTTTTTTTTTCAATTTCCCTACTTTTAGAAGTAAATTAATAATTATAATATACATATATATATATTCATATATATATGTATTAAATGTATATATATAATATATATATATGCACACATATATATGAATATATATAGATATATATGTATATATATATTTATATTATACAATAATATAATAAAATATAAATGAAGGTAATTGGGGTAAATAATGTAATAAAACAAAAAATGATTGTGAATGGATCAAATTATAAAAAAATAAAATAAAATAAAAAATAAGCGAATGATTAAAAATATTCAGGATTTTTCTAATGATTATACATGATTTTGAAAAATTGAAATAATGTAAGAAAAATTTTTTTTTTTTCAATTTCCCATTTTTTAAAAGTAAATTGAAAATTATAATATACATATGTTATATATATATTATACATATATATATATATATATATATATACATATATATATATGTATATAGATATATATATTTATAATATACATTAATATAATAAAATATAAATGAAGGTAATTGAGGTAAATAATGTAATAAAATAAAAAATAATTGTGAATGGGAAAATCATAAAAAAATGAAATAAAAAAAAAAATAAGCGAATAATTAAAAATATTTAGGATTTTTCTGATAATTATACATAATTTTAAAAAATTGAAATATTGTGAAAAAATTTTTTTATTTCAATTTCCCTTTTTTTAAAAGTAAATTGAAAATTATAATATACATATATGTAGTCATATATATATATGTACATATATGTATATATATATATATATATATATACATATATATGTATATATACATTTTATAATATTTATATTATACATTAATATAATAGAATATAAATGAAGGTAATTGAGGTAAATAATGTAATAAAATAAAAAATGATTGTGAATGGAAAAAATTATAAAAAAATGAAATGAAATGAAAAATAAGCGAATAATTGAAAATATTCAGGATTTTTCTAATAATTATACATAATTTTGAAGAATTAAAATAATGTAAGAAGATTTTTTTTTTCAATTTCCCATTTTTCAAAAGTAACTTGAAAATTATAATAAACATATGTATATATACATACATATATATATATATATATATATTATATATATATATATATGTATATATATGTGTGTATATATATATATATATACATATATATATATATACATATATATGTATATATATATTTATATATATTTATATTACACATTAATATAATAGAATATAAATAAAGGTAATTGAGGTAAATAATGTAATAAAATGAAAAATAATTGTGAATGGAAAAATCATGAAAAAAAAATGAAATAAAAAATAAGCGAATAATCAAAAATATTTGGGATTTTTCTGATAATTATACATAATTTTAAAAAATTGCGATATCGTTGAAAAAAAATTTTTTTTTATCAATTTCCCTTCTTTTAAAAGTAAACCGAAAATTATAATATACATATATATATTCATATATACATGTATATATATATATATATATATATATATATATATATGTATTATACATATATATATATGTATATATATATTTATATATATTTATATTATACATTAATATAATAGAATATGAATGAAGGTAATTGAGGTAAATGATGTAATAAAATAAAAAATGATTGTGAATGGAAAAAATTATAAAAAAATAAAAGAAATAAAAAATAGGCGAATAATTGAAAATATTCAGGATTTTTCCAATAATTATACATAATTTTGAAAAATTGAAATAATGTAAAAAAAATTTTTTTCTTTCAATCTCCCAATTTTTTAAAAGTAAATTGAAAATTATAATATACATACGTATATATACATACATATATATATATATATATATATATATATATATATATATATATATATATATATATATATATATGTATATGGATATAAATATATACAAATGTATATATATATATATATATATATATATATATATATATATATATACATAGATATATGTATATATATATTCATATATATTTATATTACACATTAATGAAATATAAATAAAGGTAATTGAGGTATATAATGTAATAAAATAAAAAATGATTGTGAATGGAAAAAATTATAAAAAAAATTAAATGAAATAAAAAATAAGCGAATAATTAAAAATATTCAGGATTTTTCTGATAATTATACATAATTTTGAAAAATTGAAATATTGTGAAAAAAAATTTTTTTTTTTCAATCTCCCATTTTTTGAAAGTAAATTGAAAATTATAATATACATACGTATATATACATACATATATATATATATACATATATATATATGTATATGGATATAAATATATACATATATATATATATATATTATATATATATTATATATATATATATATATATATATATATATATATATATATATATATATATATATATACATAGATATATGTATATATATATTCATATATATTTATCTTACACATTAATAGAATATAAATAAAGGTAATTGAGGTAAATAATGTAATAAAATAAAAAATGATTGTGAATGGAAAAAATTATAAAAAAATTAAATGAAATAAAT